>NC_090800.1:9340000-9640000 GCF_036512215.1 Solanum lycopersicum
CCAATCAAAGCGACGAGTGACTAAAATTTGTTTGTAGTCATTGTTTACTGTCTGACAACATGGCGGTTTGTTGTTCATGTCTATTGTCCTTGTTAAGCTTGCTTAAGTGCGAGAGGACAGGGCAGTTCTTGGACAATTGACAGTGAGAGTTGTGTCATTGCATTTACTTTTGCTTGTTGTTCATGTAGATTGTCCTTTTGTTAAGCTTATTTAAGGGCGAGAAGACAAGGCTTTCGTGAAAGTGAGGATTGACGTGTTGGATTTTATTTCCCGACTCATAAATTTGGGAAAAGGTGCTATGGCTTATTACCTGTAACAAAGTGTTCCTTTGTGCCTTTCTTTCTACATAAATCCTTTCTTTAGTGGAAGTGTTCCTTGTCACCACTTTGTACTCTTATGTAAAAAGATATCTTGCACAGATATCAAGTGGGTATTTAGTAATTTAGCCAAGCGGAATACAACACGGTAGTGTTTTAAATGCTGTCAACTGACACCGACTCATCCCTAATTTCTTGAAAACTTTTCTCTCCCAGTGTTGTCTTTGGTTTATATAATAACTTCCATGTGTTCCTTGTGATCATGATTGCATTATTCATTCTTTTGTTGTCCTCTTTCTAAGAAATTTTGCACCTGACAAGTCCTCAATCATTAAGGTTTCAGGCTAATAAAAGTTTCATACTACTCAATTTCAGATGGTATTTGTCTGGTGACGAAGTATAAGAAAGAATCGGAGACTTTTGAACCGTGTGGTATAAAACATTCTATAGATATTTATTTGGCAATAAATAATCTCATTAAGGTAAACTTGGAAGTTTAAAGTTAAATTGTAGTCTTTAAACATATAAAGGTGACATTCTTTTTGTGACAAGAGAGAGGGAGTATTAACATTTTCTGCGATGCACAATTCCTTTTCTCATCGTTACACTCATTTCATCATACCAATCCTAGCATTACCAATCCTCTTTGTGATTGTATTTTTCTAGTTGTTTATCATTGAATAATTGTTCAATGAATGCAGACCGTGGATACTATTCAGTGGAGACTGTCACACTTTTGGTTGCTCTGAAGGTTCGTTATAGAGATAGAATCACGATTCTTAGGGGAAATCATGAAAGCCGGCAAATCACCCAAGTGTATGTCTTCTAATTTTTCTTTAAGTAATCTTGTTATTTAACTTGGGGGTGCCTAGTAATGGTATAACTTTCTCACAGGTTATATCCAAAGAACTGTTCTTTTAATAGTTATATTATTTGCATATGGGCATATGGACTTCTATTGTACCTCTTTTTTTCCTGGTCTCTTTGTATAAAATGTGGCTTTAACTGCTGTGTACTCTGATTTTATTCTTTTATAGGCTCTGATTAGTCAATAATAACAGAATTAGAAGAATGTTAAAAGACCTACCTAATCTACTCTGCTTGAAGGTCTATGTTAAATGTTTCATGAACTGATCAGAGAAAATCTAAACCTTCCACTTGGCAAATTTCTTTTATTTACTGTGTTATTGACACGTGATCAACCAAATATACCTTCGCTTTTATTGACCTTCCAGTTTTAGAAACGATCTAGATATAGATTAAGTACTGGTTGTCTACCTTCTATTTTTGTCTTTATATTAAGGTAATGTTCAGGAGAGACTGTACATGATAGACTTTCTTGTGCGCCTTTGCATGTTCGAATAACGCCACTGTCTTATAGCATGAAGAATGCACCAATAAATTGGAAGTAGAAATTATTTAGGAAAAGGTGGAATGTCTCTATTTTGTCGGTTGGAGTTAATCTACATGCCGTTTATTGGTATATTCTCCCCCATTCCTATTTATATGTCCCCATTTTTTATTTCACATGCATTAAGAAATTAAGTTTACTATTCTACCCTTAATTTTTTTGTCCCCATTTTTTATTTCACATGCATTAAGAAATTAAGTTTACTATTCTACCCTTAATTTTTTTGAAGTCTAACTTTTCAATCAAAGAATATGAATTAATTTATTTTGATTAATTAATTTGACCAATGAACATGAATTATTCACTTAGTTTCTCTATGTTGTTCAAATGTATATTGTCAAGGCTAATAACTCCCCAAGCTAAAATAGGAAGAATATTGTAATTTTTATGCATTGATTTTATGAAATAACAAGTATTATGGACCAACTACTTATAATAAGAATGACTATAGAAAGGAACGGAGTATATTCTACTATTAATAGTTTCTAAACATGATTTCATTTATTCCAGAAATTGTAATTATTATTGGAGGGAGGGGAAACGTTGTTCCCAAGGCTAAGGATAAAAATGAATTCTTTTAATTTCTTTTTTCATTTTTTTTTTTTGAAGGAGGGGGAGGGGGGATGGTTCCCATAATTTATATGAAGTTTAGGATAATGCAGATCCCCACAGGTTGCTTTCTTCTCGTCTCGGGAAAATAAAGTCATATAATTTAATGCCTTACATTTTTTTTGAGAAAACACTGCATTTGTTAGACTTGATCAAACTTTCAAATCGGAGTGAGACTATCAGCTAAGAATATGTTTAAAAAATGATTTTGACATTTGAACACAAAATATAATGACCCTACGAGGTTGCTTAAAATCCAATTACTTGTAATTGTCTATAGTAACTGTAAGTTCATAACATAAAAAATGGTTGAGTAACCTCTACAGTTGCATAAGGAGTATGTTGTTTATTATTTTTTTAAATTAAGGAGTATGCTGTAAACCTACAGATGAAACCGGCTTTGTCTAAACATATATCATTGGGATGAATTATTAGTGTGATTCATAGTCAATGTCCCTCATCTTCGGTTTATAGAGGACCGTATGACTGCTATTCAAGTCACGGATGGCGTAATTAACATAGCTCTTTTCCTGCCAGGTATGGTTTTTATGATGAATGCTTGAGGAAATATGGCAATGCAAATGTTTGGAAGTATTTCACTGATCTTTTTGATTATCTACCACTAACAGCACTGATAGAGAGTCAGGTTTGAGCTCTTACTTTACTGATATTTCATGTTTGTAGAAATGTTAGCTTATATAGATTGTTTTATTTCAGATATTCTGTTTGCATGGAGGACTCTCACCTTCTCTGGATACACTGGATAATATCCGAGCGCTGGACCGTATACAAGAGGTAGATATCCGCTTTGAGATTTACTAGTTTATATTCTGGTGATGCCACATAAACTCCTGGTAATTTGTCACCGGTGGCTCTCCTCCTACTTGATCTATCCAACTCTGGCAGGTTTTCTCCCCTCCAAATATTAGCAGATGCCCTCACAGAGACATCCTACTGTAACTAAGTTTTACTTTCCAAAAAGTTTTCCTTCTTGGTGCAACGACTTTCTGTCCATCGCATTTCATGTTTCTGCAGAATGTCCAGTAGAATTACAAAGTCAGAATTGATGTACCAAAGAAAAGAACAAGATTTCTGTTTTATCATCTCAAGTCAAAGAGTTCATCGTAATTTCTAATTTTTCCTTTATAGGTTTACGGTTGTTCTCAATATTTATCATAAAATGCTCAAGTATAGCCCATTCCCTACTCGTCATTTCTCTTGCCATGTAATACTACATACCTTTCAATTCTTAGAAGCCTAGAGAGAAACGAACTATCACAGTTTGAGTTTCTGATATTTCTGTATATCTATAGCATCATTGTTAACATTTCCCTGATCTGCTAAGCAATAATGTCTACATTTCCCCTTAGAGACTTTCGAGACACAAATTACTACCTTTTATTATCTAATATCTGATGAAGTTTGACATCTCCATGTTCTTATAGCAGCTCTATTAACTTTTTGCTGATTGTTGCACATTTTGCATTAGTGGTTTTCGTTGTCTCTTATGTTGCATGATCTAAATGCTATGCACATTAATGTTGCTGGCCTCATTGCTTATGCCTCTTATTTGGTGGTAATTAGGTTCCACATGAAGGGCCAATGTGTGATCTCCTGTGGTCTGATCCAGATGATCGGTGTGGTTGGGGAATCTCACCTCGAGGGGCTGGTTATACCTTTGGACAGGATATAGCATCTCAATTCAATCACACCAATGGTCTCACCCTGATTTCTAGAGCTCATCAGCTTGTGATGGAGGGTTTCAATTGGTGTCAGGTTTGTGGACCTAAATTAAAAGTTTGAAACATCCCCTCTCATCTCCTACTTTTTGTCTTCTCATTGGTACTTGTTAGTGCGACCATTTTGTGACTTTAACGTAACCATTTGGTGGTGAAACTTTGGCAGGATAAGAATGTTGTGACAGTATTTAGTGCTCCAAACTATTGTTACCGGTGTGGTAATATGGCTGCCATTCTAGAAATAGGCGAAAACATGGAGCAGAATTTCCTTCAGTTTGACCCAGCTCCTCGACAGATAGAGCCCGACACCACAAGGAAGACTCCAGATTACTTTTTGTGATTCCAATACTTGCGCTTGTTTGCCAGCAGGTATGTTTCAGAAGTGGAGTTTTGCTGGTTGAGGATTATTCTCGAGACCATTCTTTTGTTTGGAGCTCGACTTCACTCTATGCCAGTAGCTCAGTAGAGTTGACGAAATGCCCCGAGTGGTTTTCATGTATATTTTTCAAATCGAAGCAACACGGTACATTCTGTTCTGTAATTTGAAATCTACCGTAAAAAGCTGTTTTTTTCCCTCAATGTCCAATCACTGACTTGTTTCAACCAAATTTTCTTTTGCCTTCTAGTTTTTAAAAGAGAAAAAATGGTTGTAATAGGCATTTTTACCTTATCTTTAGTACTATAGGGGTTTCAAACTCTAGATATCTCTCGCTTTTGTCATTGTTCGTTGCTGCTATGGTATCATGATACAAAATTAAATAACGTAGTGTAATCCTACCCTCTACTTGTGATGATATTGAAATTTAATCTGGTAAAATTCCCAAGCAAAGGTACAACTTTTGCAACATCGAAAGTAAATGATAAGTGGTGAGTTGAGTATTGAAACTGTTTAAAGACGTTACTTAGAGAAAAGCTCCCAAATAGACTTGTTCAATATCGTTTGATGGTTTGATAGGCAATTGTTTAAGATGTGTCATCGTGCGATGTTTCCTTGTTTCTTCCTCAGAAGTTGGTATCTTCACTTATGTGACAGATTGTCGATAACCAGATGGTGAACAAAACTGCTTTTTCTGCGCATCTGTATACCAGACCGCGTATCTGGGGTAAACGCATTTACTATATTACTTCTTGGAATAGACACATGAAGAATATGTACTCTAAGGATGTGTTCAGTATGAACAAAATTGATTTTATGTCTAAAACGAAACAATGAGGATGCAGTGTGGCGAAATAGTGGTTATCAGAGTGGAGAGGAGACGATACAACTTATTTACCCTGCTTCCGTAAAAGAAGTCATCTAACTTATTAAACGGAAAAGTATTATCTGGATTTTCCTAGAAAGGTTTCAGCGATGGGCCATATTTTGTTACCAAAAACCAAAAGTGAATATTTTCCACTTAAGGGTGAAAGTCTTTTTCCCTTGTAGCCATCTACGGCTAACAAATTAAGCCACAGCGTCAATTGTATGCCAAACCATTACTCAAAGCAGGATTATTATTCTTTTATTCATTAGAAATGTTTTCAGAACAAAAGTTTTTTATCACATCATATAACATAAAAAAGTACACAAGATTTATTATTTGTTTCTAGAATCCCCAATCTTGAACTTAACTCAAATGATATCAGAAAAACTTAGAAATAACAGACCTTAAATCTTTTTTCTTCTTACATTTAGATTTTATTAAATACTCGCATCAGATCAAGACAGGAGTATTCAGTAGGAATCAAGTATTATTTGCCCTATGAAATATACACCTAGAATGCAACAAACTCAACTCAACACAAGAATCCGCAAATATTGAGGTATTATAGAAAAGCTAAAAGTTAGTCAAGCTCCGTGGAAAATGACATTGAACAATTTGTCTCCTAAATTTACACACAGAAGGCGGAAACAAGAAAATGAACTTGCAAGTGCATTATCAAGATCACAGTATTTTCCCCTGATATGCAATAACATATGAGGCTGTTATTTCCTGGTGCTCGTGTTCATGTGTGTTCAGCTTCCAAAAAATGGGTTCTGATAAAATTTCCTGTGGAACCCAATCGTCGTATATCCAAGCTGCAATGACCTGCCAGCTCTTTATGCATTTACAGCAAAAAAATTGGTGTACTTACACAAGCTAGTAACCCAAAATTAGTACCAAGCATTCTCCATCAACAGCCTGGCTCTTGTTTCAGCTGGATTCCACTTGTGGACGCAAACATCATTGGCTGGAAAAACATCTTTATGTCGTTATAGTTACATGGGGGAATTCGTGTCACGTTGTGATTAGGTCATTAAACCTAAAATAGTGTGCAAAAGTCTGATTACCTGAGTTGTACTAGGCAAAACACTACTAGCAAGTTCCTCATTCAACAAAACTGGAAGGGGTGGCATTTGGCTCATAATACCTGGCATATTTCTCATGCTGCAAGCATAAACAACGCTATCAGTAAAAGAATTGTATGACAACCAAATTCACCCTGTCAAGTATAACGAATATATAAACAACATTACTCGTTTAGAATTGCCGTTATGTTATTCCTCGTTCGGATGAAGAGATTAATGTTGTCCTGAAACTGCCCAATTACATATAAATATCAGATATCAGCTGATATGCATAACAAAATATAGTAAAGTATTTGAACGCCCCCACCCCAAACCAAGCTTGCAACCAGAAATAAGAAAAGAAACAAATTGCTCTGATATTTCACGACTATTTTTCCTTCCCTTTTACCCTCCCATTGGATGAAATGTTGGCGGGAGGAGGGAAATAAGCTAATCTTGACTTATTGATTCACCTGTTAGAAGTAATGGATGAAAGAACTAAAATGGGCAAGATAAGAAACAAAGATTAAAATGGAGAAGGGGGTTGGATGGTAGCTAGATTGAAGGAGCATCACTACTTAATTCTATTATCCCACACAAATTACATAGGTAAAAGTAACAAAGATCTGTATTTAAAATTAAACTGAACTCAGAGGCTATCAAAGCTGGTAGACAAATGACCAAAAAAGAACAAGAAAGATGCCTGCACGACTTAACCCACAATTTCTGTTTTCCTTACAATTAGCTAGTTTTGCAATTCCCAACTTTTTTATGTCAGAATTCGTTCCTCAATGATCCTTTCATTAGGAAGACACTGGGGACATAACCAAATTCTTACATCTGAGGCACAATTTGCAGAATTACTAATTACAGAAGAGTAGACTCAAAAAGCATGTGTAGGTGGCTCCCCTACATCACTTATATGCATTCCAGACATTTTTGTTTACATAGACAACCAAGAAGTTACATGCGAGAGGAGTTGTAAAGACAGAGACAGGAGTTTTTCTTGTATCTCATGTGGACTATGTATATAGGAGGCGTTCGAAGAACTTATGTCTCCTTTGGAATAGCGAAAGTTTTGCAAATTATGGGAGCAAACCAATTTTTTCATTAGAGTATCTCGGAAATAATCGTTATCTGAGTTCTTAAACGGGGACTTGAGATCTGCAAGTCACAAGTCATACCGACTTGGAGCATTTTATACAAGAAACTAGTGTGCATCTCCTTCCAGAGCTCTTCAAATTCACGCACCAAATTTTCCGTTCGAAGTTCTAGTTTCCATCCCAGTTGGTCTTTATTTGGTTCAACCATTTCTGTAGATTTTATGGAAGCAGTGAGGGGTGGGGGGCTTCTGCAGATTTCTTCTTTTATAACCATTATATAAAAGGCTGATCTCATTCATGGCATTCTCAGGTATGTCAGGCGTACCATGAAGCCATGAAATAACAGGGTTGTGCCACTAATCTGGTAATCTCAAAGGTAGAGCTGTCAATATGGGCTAGCTCATCCAATCCGGGCTAACACATACACGCTTTGACATTTTACGGGTCAGGCCGGGCTAGCCCATTTTTGGCGTGGGCCAAAAAATGGTCGGCTCAACCCACAAGTACGTGGGTTACAGGCTTGACGGCCCAGCCTACTTTTTTAAAAAGATTATATTTTTTTAATAATTATTAAATTAAATTTTAAATTATAATTTAAAATATTATCATGAATATCGACAAAACAATATTACATGATGTTAATGTCAGTACTTGTTAATAAAATCAAAATAAAATTATTTTTATAATATTTGTTAAGAATAATTTCAGTGACCTCCATATTTCGCTCTATAACACTCACCTCCCCTTTGGTTTACGATATTACGTCTACCTCCCTTATTTTCATTTACTTGTAACCATTCTTTAAACCTATTTAAAATAAATATAAATTAATATAGATTTGACAATTTCTCTTTTTTATATAAATTTCTTCTTATTAATAAAAAATAACTCATTTAACAATTTTTTTCAAAATAAATTAACACAAAGACTCGATTTTTTAATCCAAAGATCAAAGTCTTCAACTAAGCTGACCCACATTTTCACCAAATATTAACTTTTTATCTTTATTTCACCTTTACCAATTCACGTAAATTTTTTCCCCACAATAACCCATCATTTTCCGGCAACAATTTCTTCAAATAGAAGATAAAATTGAACCTTCCAAGAAAGAAATACGATAAGAACGATAAGATTTTGTTCTAGTTAAACATTTACACAAGCGAAGAAGAAACATGATCCAACGAATAAAGATAAATTATTAAAAATTAGTTCAAAACATTCATATATAAGGGTAAATTTGTCAAATCTAAATTAATTTATATTTATTTAATAGGTTTAAAAAATAGTTACAAGAAAATGAAAATAAGGGAGATAGACGTAATATCGTAAACCACAGGGAAGGTGAGTGTTATAGAGTAAAGCCTAAAGGAGGTCTCTGAAATTATCTCTATTTATTAAGTTTTTTTTCAAGTAAAAGTATAAATATATAAATAAAAATATTAACCTAATTATTTTGAATTTGGACTCTCTTTAATTTTAAATTTCAATATTATATTATATTTTTTAATTAATTATTATTGGCCCACGAGCCGGCCCTACCTATATTTCTCAAGCCCGTCAAATCAGCAGACTTATTCAGGTTGGATTAAAAAGCCCTTTTTCTTAAATGGACTCCAAAAACCTTAGCCCAAATCCTATTAAATCCCGAGTTAGGCCAGGCCGACCCAACGGGCCTGGCCCATATTAACGGCTCTACTCAAAGGTATACCTTACATCTACTTAGTGGTGAATTTGTCAGGAAGAAAAGCAAAAGTGTTTCCAATTTATCGAAAAAACACAAGGGGAAAGGACAGTGAGTATTACAAGTGTATGCACATAACCATAACGCAGTGTAACTCAGTATGCGCAACAAACAAACTTATCATGACTAGATAACACCATTATTTTATTAAGGCTGTGTGAGCATGGGCTGAATACATCCGAAATTTATAAATTTTCTTCTAGTCCTAACATAAACCAAAGATTATATAAAATATAATCTAGACTTGGACCTTTGTTGATTTCACAAATTTCTATATTTACCACTTCTGAGTGACCAGCTTCAGTGAAAACCCTAAAAATGGACTAAAATCATTTTCACAATTACTTTCTTCAGAAAAACTTCCAAAGTTGAGACTTAGTTGAGAAAATGACGACAAGAAAACAAGTTTAAATGCCATAACTTTTCCAAAACTATTGAAACACCTCTTAATGTGGCTTTTGTGGTGGTAATTGATGCTCCGACTCATGACTTGTATAAGAAATAAATAGAGGCAGGGGGGTGAAAATATTATCTTATACTTGTAATCAGATGCAAGGAACCCTAAATGTTTCTACTTTCTCCTGGTATACTGTTCCGAAGTAGAAATAGCTAAAGTCCTCCACCAACAGTTCAGAATTATTTTTCCTTTTCCCTTCCAATTATCTCAGAAGACTCCTCCCACAACAAGACATTGGGATTAATACCTTGACTGTTGAAAGATTTGCCGAAATTTGATTCAGAGCCTGATTGTTTTCTTCCAGTAGATGCCTTGTTCCAAGTAATGCTGTAAGCAACACAAAGCAGGTTAAATACGTGAATAGAAGCCAATTGACAAAGTGAAATGGACAAGATGAAGAATATCACACAGAACAAAGGGAAACGACAAAGTGGCTAGAAGAAAATATCTAAAGCAATCTTGGCAAGAAATTTTACCACTACACTTAGTAACATCATTGACATGCCCAAAAGCATTACTCTGCAGAGTGAGTCTTGTACAAGCAAATGAGCTCATAATGGTTGGTTTGCTTAAGCAGCTAAATAATAACTGGATTCTAAAAACACTTGTCAAAATTGTGAATAACTAGATGTGTATTATGAAGTTACTATCACTATATAATGGTATTTTCTGTACCATGAGAACCATAACTTAAGAATAGTACTTTTTTATTCACACAATGTACCATTCATAAAGTATCGAGTCATCATGCATGGAAATCATTTACCCCACATAAAAATCAGAAAACGCCATTTACTCTATATATAGAAAATAGTTTTTTCAAACTGTATCCTATTAGAAATGTGATGCCGACAAAAGACAATGGAGAAGGCATAGATTCCTGCTGCTAAACAGATGACACTAACCTGCAGAAGGTGTCACATCACCGTGGTCATGATATTTTGAGGAAAGCGAATTCGGAATGAAGCTCAGTGGTAAAGCTGAGGATGAACCAGCTTTCACCGGTACTTCTGCTGATTTTTCCTGAAGAAAAAGGAACTTTGTAATGCTGAATATACAAATATACATGAGCAAGTAATGTGTGACAAGTATCTTGAAAAATTAGAAAGGACAGTACGCCATTAACTTCCAAAACGACTCCAAAAAACTGTTTTCAATACATACTGAAGCATAAGTATAGAATTCACCAGTAGGGGATGTAAAACTAACTAACTGACTGCTCCAAGTGCTAAAGAAAAACAATTCTATTGGTCTCTTATTCATAAGAAAGAAAATGTAATGCCTTACTGAAGAGGAAGAAAAAGAAAAAATACATCCAATGAATACTTGCCCAGACAAAAACCAACACCAGCCTTACTATACTCTGGAAGTCCCAAGGAGAATAGCAAGAGAAGAAGAAGTTACCTTGATCTCATTAATTTTGTCCAAAAACAAGAAAAATTACAAAAAGAGAAAAAAAGAGTTTCTCTGATGAAGTTACAATTGTATGATTATAATATAACACAAAATATGCAGTTCTCCACATTTATTAATGTTCCTAAAGTTGATTTACAGGTGTACACTAACAGGGAGGAGCTTTCCTTTGACTATTCAGCAGGTCATGTAATAGGTCTTATTACAAGCCATTGGCTTTCAGGCATACACATGTTCTCATCTCGCTCTTATTAACAAATTCATACACCGATCGAGAAAGAGATGTTTTAAAGCTTAATATGATTGTAGTACCAGGTAGGTAGATTGATGAAACTTTAGATCAAGACATAAAGTAACTCCAGGGAAAAACATATATATAAACATTTAAGCAAGACATCAAATCCATGGAATTTTTTCACATTAGATGAGACATCCAGATATAAGGTCAAGGCTTTGGAAAGGCCACAAGCAGAAAGGAAAAGACTTGGCCCTGAGAATCCTTGGAATCTCAAGTCTATTTGGCTTTTTGTAAAAGAAGTGACTGCAAAGGTGGAATACCAAAGTTCATCGGATTAAACATGCAAGAATGATACAACTCCATTAAAAAAATGATAGGATTATATAACTCCAAAATTTTCTAGCACTACAATTGCGTATTTCAAAACAAAAAACACAAAATGTTTAACACAATCAGATAGTTCGATTTCAAATATTAATCATGTCGTGTAAAACTCTAGAGAAAGTAATAAGAATAAACAGCTTTACTTAGACAAGGACCAAGAACTAAGTACACCTCAAGCCCTAACTAGCATAATAAGAACTATCAAACCCTCCAAACAACAATCCCAGATTCGACGAATCATGTAAAGACTAAGTGACTAACTTTAAATTATAAAAGAACTAACTTTAAATAGTGAAGTGTTTTCTTTCAGCCCTGAGAAAGCTACTCAAAGTCAACTTCTCAATACTAACCAAACAAATTAAAAGGTAACTTCATAATACCATACAAAATGAAGGGAAAGGAAGAAAAGATCAAAAGAGATGGCACACCTTCCTGTCTTTCACTTTCTTTCCCAAATTATAGTCTTCCTGTTTCCTGCGCTTTCTCTGACAAAACAATCATTCAATAAATAAGCAACTATTTTTCAGGAAGCATCAGCCATCAACCAACTATATTTGGACAAATGAATAATAATGATAATAATAACAACAACAATAACAAAAGATACTGAACAGGTTCAGGAGCTCACCGTCATCCACCTACATCTTAATGCAACATCACGTACAGTTTTGTCGCGGAGTGAGGCTGCAATCTTAATGTACTTCATTATACTAGGTTCATTGGCAAATCTATCATCAAAACAGTGTGACTGTCATACATGTGCACAAGAGGTGAAAAGATGAAATGAAACCGCACCACAGATCAAAACAATTCTAATTCAAAGGAAGTCTTGATCAATAAAACCTCTGATGAGCTTGACCAAAATGATGCATCAAGGGACAGCGCAAGGTGTATCAGGCTCATGAAAAAAGCATTTTCAAATTCACTTTCTTAATAATTTTTCACAATTCTTTTTCAGTTGTTTATCAACCTAGTTTGAATGTATATGAAACTTACACTTTGTTTCCCAGAACAAACATCAGCAGTGAAAAACTCCCTGTCAGCCCATCTTATCAATTTACATCTACTCAAGTCCTTATTAAATCAAATGTAACACAGATAAGAAATAACTAATTTTGTACTAATCTAGATTGGGAAATTCCAATTAGTTAACAATCAAGTCGCAAACTACACAGCAGATTCTGCTTCTTTCACAAAAAGTGAACCCATTACTGCTCTTTGCTGGGTTCATAAAATTTAACTATTTCCATTTGGCCCTCATCAATACCGAGTATAGATAGTATATGCAAGGGAAAGTGATCAATAGAAGATGAGAGAGAGGGAGAGAGAGAAATGCAATAGCTTTGACAGAAATTGGACTTGACAGATAGAAGAAAGAAATGCTCAAATAAGGAGGTGTTTCAGACAAAGTGAAAGAAGGGATCCTCATATACGAGGAAATGAAACAGTTTTTTTTGACAATTAAGAAGAACGGGATATAGGCATTTGCAAGAAAGTAGAGGCGTTGGTGTTCTCTTTATATGGATGGTTAAACCTGGAAAACTTCAAATTCAAGTGTACAGACTTGGCACACTTGAAAAGCTACCTCATTTTGTCACACATTGTTAAGCGAAGGAGTAAAGAAAGAGACAGGTTGCAAGCAACTGAGAGAATATGCTGGTAGACACTAACATGCACAAACCAAATAGCATTCACGGACAAACTACCAAGGAAGGGAACATCAAATTGAGAAGTTGATGTTAATATTCCGTGGAACGGTGGAAGGAAAGGACAAGTAAGAAAAGTAGCAATCTAGATGCATTTAAGGGACTAAACCCTTGATAATAAGAATTCAAGTGATGGACTCAAGAGATGCAAAAAAGCATTTTTCTTACAAGGTAAACAACTTTATTTTAATTTTATTTATATTCATAACTGTACTGTCCGGATCAGCTTGTGTGCACTCAACTAATTCCATGAGGCCTGTGTCTTCGCCTCTGTTGAGATTTGAACCCGAGATCTCATACTTCTCAACCTACTTCATTAACCACTAGGCCATACCCGTGGATGCTAAAGTTATTAATGTGGGAAAACTCTCCTACACCTTAAAGTAAGAAACTACACAATAACATAGGTCTTTACAAATGTCACTAGTTCTTCCATACTGAACTTCACAGGTGCACCAACAACTAAGAATAAGAGGTTATTCCTCAAATGTCCAAAATCATTTTCTAACCCCTCGAAGCTCTCCTATTTCCTTAAAATCAAAAGGTGCAAAGAGTTTTCGCAGCAAAAAGAGAGTAGAATAAGAAGTTACCACCATCAGGAAATGGAAAAACTTATGAAAAATATAATAGAACTAAAGGAGAAACAAAGAAAGCAATTAGCAATTCAGGAGGCAACTATATGAGTCCCACATTGGTGTAGGATGGAGTTGTTTACCTCCTTGTACAGTTTTGGGCAATCATCACCTCACGATCAACTTTTAGGTTGAGCTAAACTTAAGGTTTATTTCTTAAGTTCATCAAATGTTTGGCCTCCATTTTATATTATCCACGCTCCAGATGTCTGTTCCTGGGTGTATATAGGGCTGTTAGGGTCTAGCATTTGTGTGGGTTGGTGTTGTTTGCCATCTTATATGGTCTGGGATAATCCTCACTTTTCACTTAACTAGTGTTTAGTTTAGTTAGGTCCAAGGTTCATTTCTTAACAATAACTTGAACAACTTGTTACCAAAAGTTAGAGATACAGGAAGCAGATGAAGAAACTGAGGAGCAAGTCAACCTAAAAATAAGAGCTGTGATATGGATGGAAAGGAACCAGAGATGTTTTAAAAACAAGAGCTGCTCTATGCAGAATCTGAAGCTGAATTGTCTGGTTCTTTTCCTTTTTGGTGTGAACATGAATATACTCAAGATGTTGGGGATATTCCTAGTATTTTAGATTTTCTAAGACTTACGTGGAGTTCTGCTTCCTTCTTCAACTTTTGGATGTAAGTATTATTAGAATACTCCCTGTGTATTCTTTTGTTCATAATACAAGTTACCTTTATCCAAAAAAAAAAAAGTAGAACACCGGGGAAGTCATTACAGAGTAAATAATTCATTTAAAATAAGCAGAAGTAAGACATAATGTACGAACTACAAGTTTAGTCCAGCAAAAAGAATGAATATGGAGTAAAATTATAAAGAACTGTGATATACCCAGATGGCAAAGAAAAGATGCAGATATTTATGGCATGTCATCAAGAGAATGGAATAACAGACGGAGACTAACTAGCTGACTTAAGACCTTGTTGATAGTTTTAACACTTAAAAAGGTTCAGCTTTTGAGATGATGGTTTAATGTGTTAATATTAAAAACTAATGGTGTTAAACAAAAATGGAACGGATGGATTACCAAATACATATAAAGATGAAAATATTTGCAATAAAATGTGGATACTCAACAAATATGGATAGAAAAATATACACGTCTCAGCATAAGAACATATGCAGAGACCTGGAAGAAACTACCTACTTGATAAGTCCTTCGTCCAGTTTGTACTGTTCCTCAACCGTCCACTCTACTGCCAGCCCAGTGTCATGCTTGAGCCCCGGGACTGAATCAATAAGAAAAGAACTCGAACAACTTCCAGACTGGCTCATTCCAGGATTACTGCTACTCCGTACACCACTGGTAATCACACTTGGATTCCCAGAATACAACATCCCTCTTCCTCCACCATTATTATTTACATTGAAATTCACCCCGAGGCTACTGTAGTAATTACCCATCAACATCATCTCGGACGATGAGCTTCCTATTGCCCCCGATTGAAACGATAAAGATTGATGATGAAATCCTGTGTTAGATTCTGCAGCCATTTCCATACATATACCTGTTATTACCTAACTCCCTATATCCACACAAAATCTACTGTTACATACAACAACATGGTAACATAACAAACGATTCGATCATAGCTCCAAAACCCTAATTCATCAAAGCTACAACCACTTCTCCAATAAAATTCCACAGTTTAATCCAAATAAGGAAAAGCCTCCTTAAGGTCAATCAATCCATCCCCCAGAAGTGATTCTTCATAAAACTCTCTTAATATCTCACTTCTCAATAGAACAAAGACCAATCAATCATTGAAAAAAAAGTTAACCTTACTGAATCGAAACAAACAAATCATTTCCACCATGAACTTTCGACCCAGTTGAAAATACTCCTCAAAACTAAAAACCCACCTGTAAAACCTGCATATAATTCACCCCCATCAACTGATTTGCAGAAAAACTTGATTAAAAAAAAAGACTAACCTTAACAACAGAATCAAGAAAAACAGTGATTATTTCAGTGGATGTACAATGAGAAAAGATTATAGAATTGACAAAAAGTAAAAAAAAAAAAAACAAGAATATACCTTTTCGTAGTGCAGAATTTTATCTTTATTTTTCAACCATATATATTAGTAAAAAAATAGTTGGTGGGATGTCAACTATACTCAGCTCAAATTGGATTTTCTCTGTTCTACTGTTTGTATGTGTATGTATATGTGTATCTATAGGTCTATCTCTCCTCCAATGGAAAAGAAGGAGGAAGAAGAAGAAGGGGTTAAGGAAGGGACGTGCAAAAGATAAATAGATCTTGAAAATGTTAACATCACCAAAAGTGCGAATCCCAATAAGCAGTTGATGCAATTATTATTGTGACAGTTCACTCTACCAATTCCTCTTTCTAATTTTATTTTTGTTTTTCTGTTTGTTGTTGGAAGGCCTAACATTATAGAGAGACATGGACCAAATTTTTTTTTCTGTTTTTATATTTATAAATTATAATGGACAAGGATTAAATACATTCTGAATAAAAATGATTTATACATATTTTTGTTGTCGTTAATTTGGTTTTGCAACACCTTGTTAGTATTGATAAATAATATGGTCTAACAATGATTAAGTCAGAAAATATTTCTGTCATTAATAGTTTGATTCAGAAAATATCATTATTAGTATTTTTGAGTCAAATGTATCTCTTGAGGGTGTTTCGTAAGGCATATAAAAATATTGTTAAATAGTGTGTAGTTATGTTTGTATTATTTTTGGGAAAATACATTAAAAAATTAGAAAAATTACATAAAGTAATATATTTTAAAAAATAATTACTGATTTTAGCGATACTTTTTGTTTATTACCATTTATAGCAATGCTTTGTTAAATCTGTAACATGTATTAAAAGTGAATTATGTATGCAATCAATATGGATTATAATTGTTTTTTGAACTATTTCATGTTTGTTTGGTAAAAAATTATCACATTATATTATAAGTGTATTAAAATGTATGATAAATGTATTATTCATCATTAAAATTTGAATTATTTGTGAATAATAAATTGTTCTTTATAATATGCATTAAACTTGTATTATAAATGAATTAAAAGTGATCAAGTGAAGAAAAAAATATTATTGCTATAAACGATAAATATTTTTTATTATAGTATATTTATGTAAGTTTCCCTTAAAAATTCTCTTAAATATGTCTGTTAAACTTATTTTAGTACTTTAACTTTAAAAATAATTATTTACTCACCTAATCTCATTTCAAGTGAATTAAAATTCACCCAAAAAACAGATGTGGCAAATAAAAAAAATAAAAGTGACAACGTAAAAGATCAATAAAATAAAATAAATAGGCCCCTTTTTTTCTTTCCAACCAATAATGTTTTATCTTCCTCACACCCCACAACCTTTATCCACCAAAAACCCCACTCACCCTTCTTTTCTCCAATTTCGAATTCCACCGCCACTAGGGGTGGGCCTACAGTGGTGCAAGTCGGTTCATATGAACCCACTTCGTTGAAAAATAACATCGTATATACATATATATTTAATCAGTTTTTAAAATTTTACACACACACACATATATATATATATAATTTTGACCCCACTAACACAAGTTTAAAGCTTGGCTTAATGGTTGAGGGGGTTCAAGTTATCCCAACCAGCTCATGATCGAATCCTAGTATGCCCTTTATATTTGTATTTTTATTTATTTATTTTTTATATCTTGAACCCACTTTATAAAAAACTTGGATCCGTCACTGGCCGCCACCCATATTTGCCTCACCCCTTTCTTCTTCTTCTTCGGATCACCCCTACTTATTTCTTCATTTCAAATTATTCTTGCTTATTCTTAGAAGTGATGAATAAGAAAAAAATGAAAAAACCCAACAATTTGTTGTTGCTTCTCTTACATATGGAAGAATTTGTTGATTATGATGAACTTGAAGCTTTTTTTAATAAAAAAATTTATAATTTTTTCATCTTAAATTAGTTATTTAATTTGTATTATTTATTTATTTTGATAATGTGTTTTATTAATTGAATGTTTTCTAGTCTTGAATATGTTAGAGTTTGATTTTATTTTTTATAATCTTGGATTAATTCGGAACTTTTTTTTTATTTTTGCCTTTCTAAAATTGTATAAATAAAAATAAACAAAAAAGAATTAAAAAAACTCAAAATTTATAATTTTCAATGTGGCGATGATGTGGCAATGACGTGACATTGACGTGGGAATGAAATGGCGCGTGTAATACACTTCTCATTGTGAGGCTAGTATTGTAGTATTAGGGTTGAAATAAATCACTTTACCGATTTTAAGGGGCTAATTTAAACGTCTGTATAGTTTAAGTGCTAAAGTAAGTTTTGTTGTCAAGTGTTGACACTCAATTTTGCTCCTCCATAATAAATATATATTGATCATCGAACTTCTTAAGCTCCAAACAATTTAAAATAATTAGTTTTATAAAGTTCTAAATATTTTTTTCAAGTTACTTTTAATTAATATTTATATATTTTTAATATATAATTTATAAGTAATATATATGTATTATATAACTTTTTGTATATAATTAGTATAGTTTATGAATATTTGAAAATCATCTCAAAAAAGATTTTTTGTTTTAATTACATATTTGGTTAATTACTTTAGTTATGTAATACTTTATACTTTAAATTATTTAGATATAATTAAATTAATTATTTTATTTCGTTATGATTACGAAGTTCAATAATCAATCAATACTAATTCGTCTTATTTCAATTTTGACCGAAATCGACCAATCACCTCAATTTGATCGAAATTGCAATTCATGTGGTTATTTCTTAAATCAAATTGACCACATTCTTGGCTTCCCTCTCAATACCAATTTTAGCCTGTTTCTTCCTGTAATTCCAGACCCAATTCTATGTCTAACAACCATTTGCGTTGTTGAAAATTCATCTCTACCTGTCTTTTTGTAAAACCTATTAATGTTTTTTTGCCTGCTTAGATTCCGCAGTGCGTAGTGCTTTCGTCTGCCTTCTAAACTCTTTCTCGACTCTGGTTTATTTAAAATGTTTTATTTCAAAATTATCCTTTTAAATGGTTTTCTTAATTTTCCCTAAAATTAAGTGGCGACTCTAAAATTATTATTTTCCAAAAATTTAATAAAATTGTCAAAGTTGCAAAATAGGCTTCGAAACCTTTAGTTTTCGAAATCGGATCGTAACACCAAGTTCAAGGGTTTTTTTTGTGTATTTTCTCATTGTTTTTTTTAATAAACTACATTTTTAGACATACATCACTATCACTGGTATCACGAAATCTCAACTACACACTTCTACTTCACGGGGGTCCTATCGCCTCATGAACATTTTATTTGTTTGTTTACTACACACTTCGAGTGTTTCCCTGTCCACATTAATCAAATAAAATATCTCATGTATTTGCACGCGCGGATCTCCACCCATTTTAACCCCTATTTTTGTTTTTTCTCCATTTTCCTTCCATTTCCCTCTCAAAAAAGTAAGAACCCCCAATGAGAAGTTTTTCATTCTCCATTTGAGTCGAAGCAATTCTGGTGATGATCGAAATATTTTTGTGTGTATTTTCAATTTGAATGTAGTTTATCAACGAATTTAGTAAAGGTTAAATCTTCTAAATCAGTTGATAAACTACGTAATCAAGTTTATAATATACAGAAAAATATTTCGATCATCACCAGAAATGCTTTGACTCAAATGGAGAAAACAAGATGAAAAGCTTCTTTTTCGATTTTTTTACGTTTTTGGGAGAGAAATGGAGAAAAACAAAAAAAATGGGGGTTGAAGTGGATGGGGACCAGTGCGTGCAAATACATGAGACAATTTATTTAGTTTATGTGAAAAGGGCTGCACTCAAGTGTCTAGTAAATAGACAAATAAAATGTTCAGGGGTGATATGACACTCGTGAAGTTGAAGTGTCTAGTTGAAATTTCGGGTATAAGTTAGGGGGCTTTAGACCATTTCTCTATATATTAATATTACATTTATTTTCAAATAATTACATATATTATCACTTTTAATATTTTATATCATATATTTATTGAAGATACTATTAGATATACGTCTCTTAAAATTAGTTATTTGCATAATTAAGTCATTCCCAATTCAAGCTTTTATGCTCTTTCTTTTATTTCTTTATCACGAATTTCATTGTTATATTTTTAAAATTGAAATCCAAAACAACATTACAATTTTAGGTTTATCTCTATTTAATCATTTTTAAAGTCATGCATCCTTGATAGATTTCAATTTGTTTTGTCTTCTAGTTTTTAAAAGTTAAGGTAAAACTACATTGATGTAGAGTTTTCTTGATTAGTGATTCTTCAAATGAGAAAATGTTTATTTATAGTTTCTCGAGAAACCACATGAAAATTACCATTACAATTCTCGATACTTTCAATTGCTTAAATTTGAAAATACAAAAATACAACTTTGATGAACAAAAGAGAAAGATAGTATGTAATTTGTTTCAAATGAAAAGTTGATTTATGTAGTGATTGTGATAAACGTTAACGAGGATAAGAAAGGGACTTTTTGGATTGGATTGAATTTTTGATGTATGTAGCACATTATTATTGACGTATATAACACATTAATGAGTTAATTTGTTTATATGTATCCAATTAAGTGTATATGTATATGAATAGATATACAAATGTATTGTAGAATTATGTATGTATCTGACACATTATTGATGTATTCGATACATTTTTTGGGTTAATATTATATGTATCTACTTTTTATAAGTGTATCTCATTAAGTGTATATGTATCTAACAAATACGTATGTATCTGAATAATAGTTCGTGAATTTAAAGTTGAGATGTCTAAACTTTACTGAACCGCCAAAAGAGAGAGAAATAAGATTTTGATCGTTTTGATGTTTTTTAGGTGTTGCGATATTCATATCATTTAAAGTTATTGCAAACGTGAGTTAATTAATGACTTTCAGTTATATCTCTTAATTTAGCACACTCCTTAATTGATGACTTTCAGTTATATCACTTAATTGGACACACTAATTGATACAAGATACATGTATCTAAAAGAGAAGGTACATGTATATGGACTAAAAGTATGGTAAAAATGTAATACTGCAAATCAGTATGAATCTAAGTAATTAGATCATAAATTAGTGAAATTTGTGTAAGTTACCTTTATTCTTATGCATTATTTAGTTTGATATATTAAATTATCTAGTACTTATCTAGTACTGATGTGTATGAGTGTTTTCATTTCGTATATCAATGTTTCGAACTGTATTTATTTTTTGTTATATTAAGCATTTTTACTTCTTATATTATATTTATTTATTTTTCTAACTATTAATTGTATTTGAGTATTTATTTATTTTTATACATGATATCAATGTATTTGAGTGATTAGATTGAGTATTCATCAGCAAAATTATCAGAATAAATAAATAATACAAATTAAATAACTAATTTGAGATGAAAAAATTATGAATTTTTTTATTAAAAAAAGCTTCAAGTTCATCATAGTCAATAAATCCTTCCATGTGTAAGAGATTTGTTTGATAAAAAGGCGTCATCTTAAGGGTCAAAAAGTAGTGGTTAGATCAAATTCATTACATGGGGCGGCGAGTGTTGGTCGACCGAGAAATTTCATATGAGGAGATGAGGATGCTACAATGTATTTGTAGATATACTATAAGAAGTAAAATTAAAATCGAGGATAAGGTGAGAGTAACTTTGATAGAAGACAAGATGTAAGAAACGAAAGTTGATGTTGTTCATCCATGTCATATAGAGAGATATTGATGCCTCAATGCAAATGTATGAAAGGTTGCTATAGATGGATGGATGAGAGGTAGAGGTAGATCAAAAAGTGTTGGTGAGAGGTAATTACACATGATATGACACAGTTACAGCTCACCAAGGACATGACTTTAGATAGAAAGATGTGAATGCAGATGTCACGACCCACAAGTACAACCTAGAAGTTAGGGCATCCTTATGTCGTCACATGGCAAATGAGACTTCAAAAAATCTCATCTAAGCCTCTCGTATTGTTCATTGCATAATAAATATACTAAAATAGGTAAAAATTTAAAACTTACTTCACTCACGAAAAACTCTTTCATCAAAATTACACAAGCGGAAGACTTTCATTTAAAACATTAAATCTTTACAACATCTACCTGAACCATCTAAACTTTACAGTATACAAAACTTGGGACTAATCCCATACAAGACAATAAAATAAAGTCTATGACATAAGGGACATGTGGACATTGTCCTCGAATCGATGAGGACTCACCAATACTTCATCTTCAAGCCTTAGAAACCTATCCATCCTCCATGGCACATCAAGACTTCCAATTCCCAACACTTTAGTCAAAAAGGAAAAATGAGGGCTTAGCATATTAGATGTACTAAATATGAAAGTCATGCAAAAACCATGAACAAGAGACATTTAGTAAATAACATGCTTTTCATAAATTCTGATTAAAACATCATACTATAATCATAAGAACAACATTTAACAACTTAGAAAACACATAAAAAATCATTTAAGCAAAAAGTCACATTTTAAGAACACTTTCCAGTGAACTCACTTCACTGTATAGTGACCTCAATTCACTGTTACAGTGAAGTTCTTCCACTTAGTTTAGACATCTTCTAGAATGTAATTTTCCCACATAATGCTATCCTAAGACTCAGTTAAGTCACACAAAGAAAGACCGTCCATACAACCTCTCTAGGCATGACTAAATGATCCTTAAGACTACTTATGATGATTCACATACACACTTACAAAGACATCAACATAAGAACATGAAGTATCCTACCAAAGGTACTTCTAAGTATCACTTGAGTGAGTTGTGAAGCGACCGCCCATACAATCCCTTACACACACACTTAAGAGATCCTATAGAATACCTAAGATAGAATCATGCTCACTTAATACACCAACATAAAAATGATATGACATTTCCTCATCAAATGCTATCAAAAGACTTACTTAAGTAGATCAAGAAGATAACATCCATGATTGACCTCTTCAAGACTACCTAAATAATTCTTAAGACTTCCTAAGTTTGGATTGGATCATGTCCACATAAACAATCATCTTCCCTAACTAGAGTCATTCTTAAGACTAATCTAGGTAAGGTAAGAAGTGGTCATTCCTATGCCCCCTTCATGCCTTAACTAGACAACTCTTAATTACTCTAGGTAAGTACTCATTCATTCTTGAGTCATTACATTCATTAGTTCATTTAAGACTCATTCATCACATAAAGTGCATTCAAGTAATGGTCTTAGACAAGACCTAGGGACTCTAACTAACACCTTCAAAGCCTATTGTACAATGTCTAGATAACGTCTCATACCACTACCTAAACTTCATAGAACTTCTCTAATTCCAGTAAGTATCCCACAAGATGAGAATAGGCAATAACCGACATAGACCAGGATAGCTAGACATAGAATCCGTAGTTCTAACCTACTCCAATGAGGGTGTTCTACTTGTCAATGGTAGAACTAGAACACATACCATGTAGGCACATGGTTAAGGACTATGAAGGGATTTTATGTACTTTAGTCTCATTCTCAAGTAGAGGTACATTCACCCTACCAAAGAGGTCTACTAGGGCTACCCTTCAATGGCGACTAAGATAGCTTATTATGACTTTTCTAAGGATGATATGATGTCGTTCCAGCCAATCAACCCTAAGTCCATCATTCATTTACATGAAGGATACCATTACGGCTCTCAACTTCAACATTCATAATATAGCCTTTTCCGCGTACATGACCTTCTTAACATCTTCTAAGGTCACACATATCTTTCACTCATACATGACAAGGGTACATTAAGCCTACATAGTCAATACATCTCATATTCACATATAATTCATGCATGTATCAAGTAAGGGGCAGAAGTCTACCAAACAAGACAACATTCTTTCACCTTATCACATATAGCATATCATTCTTTAAAGCACTTAGGAATGACCCTTTTCATCTTTATGTCATCCTATACATTATTATATCATCATCAATATAACCATCATAACTCGTATAGTCAAGTAGGAACAATCATGTATCAACATCTAAGACTACAGATATAAGAACATAGTCATAGTTTACATGATTTCCTAACATACATAGAAAGAACATATAATTTCACATTACTTCACATATAGATAGATATACTCATATTTCACATAAATAAACTATGCAAAAAATCATAGTACTTCAAGTAGTGCCGACAAGACCATGATCATCATATTGCATAAAGTAACGCCGACAAGGCCACATCTATTCACATAGCACCGCCACCATAAGTGAACCATACCAATCCAATTAATTGAAGTCTAATTAACATAAAATAAAAGGAATTAGGGTAGCATACCTTCTCTCCAACTTACCACTTCGCTTTCAAGGATAAATCATCCAACTCGATACCATATGGACCTTACCCAAGGCCATAACCAACGATTCATTACAATTGTATCAATAATCTATGAAACTAGGTCAATTCATTACTTACTTATCAATCTAATACAACCTAGATATCATTTGAATATAATTATTGCATCATTAGATAGCCCATAGAAAATTACATTAGAAATCATAAGCCTTAAGTCAATATCATTCAATAAGTCTAACATTCAATAAATCTAACATTCAATAGATCTAAGAATATTTAATACTCAATTTATCAAATTGAAAAAGCCTATAAACCAATTAACCATAATCTATACATGAATTAAAAGCCCATAACAATCTACACATGAATTCATCAATATCAAAGCATGATCACTTAATCGATATTTTAGTCAAATTGAGAGACTTATGAAGGTAAAGGGTTCATGTATAATTCATTGGAAAACATCAATTTCATCATATATAAACGTTTGGAAATCATTTATGCAAGAACCCAAGACTTAGAGTAGAAATTGGACTTTTTCATCTTTTTGAAATCTTTGAAAATCATCTTTCAAATTGGCTCTAAGGTAATAGCAAGCCTTAGATTAAGAACTCTCATACCTTATTTGAAGAAACCAATGAATATTTAAGAATAAACTCCATTGAAGAACCATCTTCAAGCTCCATATTCACTTTGAACTCTCAAGGAGGTTTTTAGAGAACTTTTGGAGGGAATATGTTTTTATTTAGGTGTTAAGGTTATAATGAGAGTCTAATGACTTATATACTCTTAAAATACCCATAAACACTCAAAACAACCGTCCTCACACATAAAAAGACTTGGAATGAATTTACAAGTTCACCCCTTAACTTAACAGAAAGCTGACAGGAAACACACAACCCATCGACGGATGCATCGACGGTCCGTGGTCTCACTCACGTCCCGCCAATGGGGGTCTCGTGGGTTGCACCTGCAACTCCCCAACCTGAAGTAAAAGTGGCTCCATCGACGGGTTGTTTCCTGGTCTACAGGCCGTCATTTGGGTCGTCGATTGCCACTGCTTGGCAGTGTTAAGATCCAATGTTGGGGTCCTTCTTTAGGGCCCCTTGTGGGTCCTATGTGGAGTCGTATTCGAACGTTTCCAACCCAAATATGTTTTTATACGAGTTTAGGACCTTACCACACGATTTTCGTCCAAAAGAAACATGTAAAACTCTACGAAACATGCATAAGACGCAAAAGGTCGTTTCAAGGCAAACCTTTCGAACGTCATGGACATTCTTGAACGTTTGACCTCCAAACTTCATGAAACTTGACACCTACCTATACACACTAGAATAACTCATTTAAGGATCTTATAACCTCATGAATCACACATAAACACATAAAACCACATATGAGACACATAGGTCACTTAAACGTCGAACATCTTGGTCGTCCCTTGACGTTTGACTTCCAATGCACCTAAAATTTTAGACACTGCCTCAAACCCACATTATAAACCATTTTAGGACTTTATACCATCATGAAAACCATGTTAGGCTCTAGCTTTACCTAAGTCATTTTCGGGGTCTTACAATATTAGAGTAGAAAGGTAGTAGGTAGGAAGGTGTCCATATTGATAGGTAGGAGTGTATTGACTTGTAGTTCATTCCAGTAGTCATAGTATTGATCTTATTTCTTGTTCTTAGATTTTGCTATTATATGTTGTTTTATGTAGTTTGATTAGTATTATTTTGTTATAGTATTATTCTGCTACTATATGTTGTTTTCGTAATATGCATTATTATTATTTTAGACTATTTTAATCTTGAATTGAAGGTTTATCGAAAATAATTATTAATTTTTTGAGATAGAGGTCACATTTGTATATACTCTACCTTTTCCAAACATCAGTGTGTTGTTGTTTATTTTGTAGGTCTATGTTATATTTAGTATATCAAAATGTCAAGTAAAAAAATATGAATTCGGTTATTAAAAAAATTCTTGACAAACTTAAGGAAACAACAAAAAATCTATTTATTAGTAAAAAAAAGTTAGATTGGTGGATGATGGAAATTTGAAAAGACATTATCTTAATCTCGTATTCGAAATCATATCTGTCAGTATTATAATATTATTGAGAGTATGAAATCTAAATAAGCTACAAATAAAAGTGACCAAAATAAGTTATTATTTTAGGAAGTAACTATAATAGGTTTAGTGGAAGAAAAAGCTTCGCTTTATCTAATATTCTAAACGTTTTTCGTTAGTCTCATAACGTGTGCATTTTGATATATAACGGAACTAATTATTATACTTTATAAAGTGTAAGTTTTTCTTACACTTTGTAAAGTGAAATTCTTTCTTACATTTTATAAAGTGAAACTTTTTCTTACAGTGGAAGAAAAAATTATGTTTTACAAAGAGAAATATTTTTCATGTTTTGAAGTTTTATGAAGCTTTTTGCAGTGTTTGTCATATAATTATATTGATTCGACATATCATAAGAACAGAAAAGATTATTACATTATGTATTTTTATTTTTTTATTCAGAAAACTCCTTCATACTCTATTTAAGGACATTCAAACATAGTACATTCAACATCTTTAGTCTTCTATTTTCTTCATTTTAATTACAAATACCCCAAAAGTTAGATCTTTCAATTTATTGGGATGTCGAAATTATACATGAAGAAAATACATTTTATTATAATTGTCCTCCCAAACACAATGTTAAATATTCAATTAATGTCCTAATCATAAATTTCTTTCATCAATTTATAAAAGAATATGTATAAATAGTACTGGTTATAATTGATTATAGTCGGAAAATACTCAACTTTTCATTTTTATCAAAAGGACAAGATAAATTTTGGAGAGTGAATTATTTAGAATGACGAATCATTGACCGACTTTATGAGGGTTTCAAATGACAACATAGATCAAATCAAGTCAATAATAGTTGAAATTTATGTTAGAAAGGAGCCTAAGACTAGTCAACAACGTTCTTCTTTATCGGTCGAAATCTATGTAAATCTATATTTCTCTTTGTAAAATATAATTTTTCTTTCACTTTATTAAGTGTAAGATTTTCTTTCACTTTTTAAAGTGTAAGAAAAGTTCCACTTTACAAATGTAAGAAAAACTTACACTTTATAAAATGTATAGTTCCTTTATATATTAAAATATACACAATGAAACTAACGGAAACGTTTAAAATATTGAATAAAGTGGAGTTTTTCTTCCACTAAACTTATTTTAGTTACTTTCTAAAATAGTAACTTATTTTGATCACTTTTTTTGTGGCTTATTTAGGTTGTGGTGATGTTGTAGACTTATTTTTTAAACTAAAATAATTGAGAAATATAATAAACCTAGAAGACAGTATTCTGGTTTTATATATATAAAAGATCTTACCTTAGATTATCCTCTCTGGACCTTACTGTGTTAGAGTAGAACTATACTAGACACAATATTGGTTTTAGTATAATACACTATAATAAAAATAACTTTAGTGATATTAAATATTGACATTAATAAAAAGTGTAAAAGTCTTTACACGCATTAGTTAAGTGTAATTAGAACCAATATCGCTAAAGGTTTTACGGACATATACAAAGAGTGATAATTATCCCTAAAAACACATATTTAATGGCAATTAAAAATTAATTGTCGCTAATGATCATTTTTATTATAGTGATATTTGAGATGCATTTCGGAAAACAAATCCAAAATTGAAAATTTAAATTTCTTATAATAATTTTAAATCAATATATAATAATAAATAAAGAAAGAAAATTGATAATTATTATATAAATACTGATTACGAAAAATCTGTGTAGTGCACGCGCCCAATATTTGTTCACAAATTTATATTTTTAAGTGGTCATAATTAAACAATTTTTAATCATCTGATTGAATATAACATAAAATATTATTAGTACTAAAAAATCTCAAATGATGCTAATTGAATGATATTAAGTTTTTTCTCCAATATAATTATATCATATATATGATATAATTAATGATATTCATGATAGAATGATTTAACGTTCCAATTATCCCTTCCTTCCAATTTCAATATTTTGAATATAAGCTTCCCTCGTTCCTTTTACTGAGCATAATGTACTCTAAAATAATTATATCAATATGATATAATTATTTTAGAATAAAATTAAAGTCATTCAATTAATATCGTTTAAAATTTATCAATACTAACTAATACAATATTTTATTTTACATCTAATTAGAGTATTTAATTTAGATGATTATTTTGTACCTCCGTGCGTTATGATAAATAATCTCATTCATAAATTTATTGTGAAAAAGTTCATTAAAATACTCATAATTAAAGTATGATTCTTCATCAATAGTTGATTTATTACTAAAAATAGTTATAAAACCACACAAATATTAGTGACATTCAAAGTAATAAACTATGACTTAATGTTATGAATTTAAACTAAAGAAAATAGCCAAAGTATGTTTCATAATTTTTTTTAAAAATTAAAATTATTTTTTAACTTTTTATGAAAATATCCTTATTGAAGCAAAGTACGTCAATGGAGACGTGCATCGAGGACTACAATATAATGGTCAGAATTGTTATATTTTTAATTAGATATTTTAAATTTTGTGTATATAATTATATTTAATTTACTAAATAATACTTAACTCTCAAAATAATATATTTTTATATAAATTATTAATCAAAACTCAATAAATATAAAAAAAAATTATTAAAAAGCAAGGATGAGTTGAGTGAGACAAGAAAAGATTCCTTCTCCCTATTTCTTCCTGTCTTACTTTTTATGTTGTTTTATATTTATCCTCAAAAAATGGGCCTCTTGAAAATGAAATATTATGCATTGATTCGAAGTTTGGAGACATACACAAAAAAACATAATAATGCACAAAACAAAATGGTAGCTAAGTATAAGATGTACATATATAACTTGATAAAAATAATGCTTTCTTTTATTTTAATTTATTTATGTCTCAAATTTGAATAGACACGTAATTTATTTTTTTAGAAAAAATAAATTATTCTTCATAGTATGATATGTTATAGTATTAGTGCCGTTATAACAGTTAGAATTTATTATTATCTAAATAATCTATAAATTTTTTTGTAATTTTAAAATCTTTTCATTAAGAGAAAAATACTAAAAATTCATATTAATAATGTGGGGGTGGGGGTGGGGGGTGGGGGGTGGGTTGATTCACAAAAAATGATGGTAAATGAGTTGAGTGAGACAGGAAAAAGATCCCAAGTCTACATTTTTTTCTTGTCTCAATTTTTATGTTATTTAAAATAGTTAGACGTGTTATTCAAAGTACATGTATAATTTCATTATCATATATTAAAATGATGGGCCTCTTGAAAATGAAATAGCAAGTATTGTGCATTGAGTAATGAGGATAATGATTCGATGTTTGGAGAAAAAACAAAAAAGTGATACCTAAGGATAAAACTCATGGATATGTGTCAAAATTTGAATAGATGCATAAATTAAGATTTTTTTTTTTAAAAAAAAATCATGATTATAAATAGTATTAATTTATAATAATTGGCTATCAAAATTATTAATATTATTTTCTCTTGGAATAATGCTCAAGTACCCCCTCAACCTATGTCCGAAATCTCAGAGACACACTTATACTATACTAAGGTCCTATTACCCCCCTGAACTTATCTTATTAATAATTTTTTACCCCTTTTCGACCTACGTGACACTATCTTGTGGGCCCAACGAAGTTTGACTTTTTTTTTCAAACTAGTGCCACGTAGGCTAAAAAGGGGTAGAAAATTACTTCAGGGGTAATAGAACCTTAGTATAGTATAAGTGTGTTTCTGAGATTTCGAGCATAGGTTGAGGGGGTACTTGTACATTATCCCTTTTCTCTTTATTATATACATATCTTTACTTATTTTAATATCCATTTATTTCTATTTTTTTCAAAAATTTTAAAAATTCCTTCTTCCCCAAATTTATAAAAATTTTCAGATACATAAATATTTCACTCATATTTTCAGTGAACACCCATATTTACCTTTTCCCATTTCCCTCCTCCATTTTATCACTAAATTTTTTCTACTTCCTTAGCAGTTACAAATAGCAATTTCATTTGAATTTCAAAATTTGTTTCTCTCGAGTTTATCAATTAATCTATTTATAATTTTCAAATCTTTTAAATTTCCAATTAATGATTTCAAATTATTCAAGAGGTAGATTTCTTTCAATCACTTCAATTTTTGATTTCTTTTTATTATTATTTATTAATTTTTTCATCTTAAAAAATAAAAATAAAAATAAAAAACCTCTGCCGCCACCCTCATTGAAATCTTATTGAACCTTTGCAATTTTAGTTAATTATATTTTTGTTGAAATTTTTTCTTGAAAAATATTTATTTTCTTTTAATCTTTCTACTATTGAAAAACGTCCAAAAAAAGAAGGAAAAAGTTGGATCTGCCATAGACGGTCATCACTATCAAAGATACAGATTTTTAATGTATCTCATTTATTTTGAGTCTTAAATTAGTCTTTATTAGTGTTATCAATGATCTGATACATCACTGCTACAATATTCTTTGATTCATGCAATGTATAATGTTCATATTTAAGGTATTGCTACATAACTCTAATGTTTTTGAATCTTTGATTAGTGTTTATCATGTTCAATATAAATGTACTTGATATTTGAACTTTGTGTTATTTATAACACACACAAACGAAACTATTTTGGAATAATTGCATGTATGATATTTTTTTAAATTTTATAATATAGTATTTTCTCAAAAAAAATAAGATACATAAATAATAATGTATCATATACTAATTTTTTAGTTATGATACGAAAATTCAAATTTATAATAAATCTATCTGATACATATAATTACAAAAATAATAATGTAACGATCTCAAATTTAAAATCTTATGGACAACACTTTCTTATTTAATGTATCTAATACAACTATAACACTTATTAATTTAAATTGAAAGGATCTTCATGATCTTAAACAAAATAAGATACATAAATAATAATGTATCATGCACTAATACGTAAATTTGAATTTATACTAAATGTATGTGATACATAACAAGTACCAAATAATAATGCATTCATCTCAAACCTAAAATCTTATGGGCAACACTTTCTTATTTAATGTATCTAGTAGAAATACAACACTTATCAATTTAAATTGAAAGGATCTTCATGATGTATCTTCTCAAATTTTTTGATAATTTTGAATCAAAATTGAAAGAATATTCAATAAAATATGAGAATCATTTTGAAACTCAAAATTTTCAACAAAATTGAATCAAAACGGTAGGATCTTCAATGTCAAAATTTTCGACAATCATGAATCAGAATCGAAAGAATATTGTTAATTTTAATAAATTACTCAGTCTTATCTCTGGATAATTTTGTATTAAGCAAAAAGATATAGAGGGGGGCTAGTCCTTGTCTCGAGTACAACACATTTTGTGGTGATCACGTCACCAATGAGTAAGCCAGAAGAGGCTGAAAATAGCCAAGCTTCTGGCAAAATTACCACCTAGCTAACATAAAAATAGGTCTTGTCAAATTTGGATCGAATACAAGACATTTTCCACTTATCAAGTTGAAAGGGGCATTCAAAGGTTCTGTCGAATCAAAATAGGAATATACAACAACTACTTGATTGCACTCTTGATAGCTAGTGTTTCACTTCAATGTTTATCGCATTCTTGATCTTTAGCATCTTATTGATGATGTTCATCGAAAGGATATACTCAATGAACTTGAAGATTTACAAAAGAAATCGTTTGCCCAATAATAATTTCATCACTTTTGTATCCTTCATAATTCACCTCGCTTATCCAAAATTTCGACAAATTTTTTTTATGAAACAGAGAGAACGATGAACAAGAAGTAGAAATTTAATTTTTGAATTTTTTGGTTTGTTACACTATAGAAATTTGAATTATTGACAATAATTTGGAATGAACAACGTAATTTATGGGATCTTAATTTGATCTTCAGTTTTTCCCCTTAATTAGTGCAACAAATAAATACCATGAGATCTTAATTTGATTTTTCAGCTTTTGTTTACCTTAATAAGTGCAACAGATTGATTCCTAATGTATCAACAAAAATGTATCTCAATCATTAATTATGTATCCGAAATGCCTAAAAAAGATGGGATTTATGTAATTACAAAAATAATAGGTTTAGAAGGTAATTTAGATTTTACACTTTGGTATTTATGTAGGTTATACATTTATTTAAATTTTATCCAACTTGGCCTAGTTACGAGTAATTTCCCTAGATAATCATCCATGTTTGGAAATTTACCTAGAAATATCATTTATGTTTGTTTTAGGACTATAATATCATCCAACTTTACCTATTTTTCTCAAAATATATATGACACAAAAAAATACATTATCTCTCTCCTACTATGATGTCATGTCCCATTATTTTTTATTATTATTAACAATTTTTAAAAAAAATTTAGACAATGCATATATGATACCTAGTAAAAAAATTACATAAGCAACTGTGATATGAGCTCTTCCAGAGCTTCAAGAAAATATGTGGCTTCCTCTGATTCTTCAAGGAATAAATTAATGAATTTGCATAAGGAACTGTCTCTTGAGTCGTTGTATACCTTTGATGTCGATCAAATAAATCATCACGAGATAATATTTAATTTTTCTTCCGATTCATTTTTTTAAAGTGTAAATTGTGAAATAATTTGAATACTTAATATTATATTAGAGTAATTTTCTTAAAATTTAGGGATTTTTTTATTCCCTATTTTTTAATTGGATATTTCTATTGTTTAAATCTGCATAAGCTTTGAAAAAATGTTTATAGTTTGTGTAAAAATCTTTTTTGTACCATGATAAGAAACCTTTGATTTTTTTACCGTGAACAAGAAACAAATGTTTATCGTTTGTGTAAAAATCAATGTTCCTTATATATAGTTTATCTCTAAATACCCAACTGTGTCTTCTTCATCAGAAAGAAGTCTAGTTCATTTTTTTCTTCGACGGCAAGACTAAATTTTTGTGTGGATATAATGACAAATACTTGTAAATGAAACATAAGATAAATCTTTTCGCTATAAAATTGAAGTAATTAGATTTTCATAGAGTATGATTAATGCCCTCTTATAGATAAATTAAACAAGTTTTCATTTAAAGAATTTAAAAAATATTATTCATAGATTTAAAAATATGAATGACATCCTAGTAGGAGAGAGATAATGTATTTCTTGTGTCAAATACATTTTGAGGAATAAGCAAAGTTGGGCGATATTGCAGTCCTAAAACAAATATAAGTGATATTCTTAAGTAATTTCTTAAATATAGATGATATCTAAGAAAATTACTCGCCTAGTTAGTGATGGAATTAAAATATTTACAAAGAAAAGTTCAAAATACATGTAAATAGATGAAAATTTTCACAAGGGAGATGATACCTATATTGTCTTATTTGTTTTTATTAAGATAAGTCGTCTGAATCTGAATATTAAGATATGCATTAAGATTTAGAAGTTTGTATCTGAATATTAACATGTTACGTTAAGATCTGAATACGAAATAGCTAAGACTGTTATTTTCTCAGTATCAAAATATATAAGATTTATTAAATATAAAATTAAAATAAATTACTAAATTAAATAAATATTATATCAATAAAATATTTTTTAAAATTTAAATGACAACCGGTGATGATTGACGATTGTTATTGTGTGTGTTGATTTGTGATTATGTTGACTGATGGTGTATGTATTGGTAATATCTTATGGTATAATAATTGACACGAATAATTACCCACAGTTATTTTTGGTGGAGATGATAATTAGTAGTGGCATGATACTAATAGCTAGGAGTGAATGACGATGTAAGATATTGATATTAGTGTTAACTAATGGTGATAATTATCAATAGTGATTAATTTATATAATAATAATTGGTGTGATAATTATAAATTATGGCTAATAATGATGATGATTGATTTTAGTAAGTGATAATACTTATTATTACAGTTAGATTAAAAATAGTGATTGTAGATGATAAACGATTAAATCTAAAAGATCAAAATTAAAATCTTCAAAAATAAATAAGGTTTAAATTAAAAATATAATTATTTTATATATAGAGTAAAATGAATCCCATATGGACTTAACCGTTGTCACGTGTGAAAAAAAAGAGAGAATAAGGATCAACTCTGTCTTAAAGGAAGATTATCATAATTTAATTCACGGCTCATTTATATAAACTTAATTAAAATCTAATAAAAAAAATTTCACCACCCCCGGCATACCCCTATTCATAGGGATGACAATAGGGCGGGGCGAATGTGAAGCGGGATAGGTTTAATGCTATGTGGGATGGGTTAAAGTGGATTTTTTAAAAATTGATGTGGAGCGGGGCAGATTATAGATATATGTGATTTCATGTGAGTTTAAATTTAATTTTAAGTTTTGAAATGTTATAAGAGTGATATAGCATTATTTATTAGGAAAATGCATAAGTATTCCTCAAACTTATGCCCGAAATCTCAGAGACACACTTATACTATACTAGTACCTATTACCCCTGAACTTATTTTATAAATAATTTTTAACCCCTTTTCGGTCTACGTGGCAATATCTTGTGGGCCCAGTACATGTTGTCATTTTTTCAAACTAGTGCCACGTAGGTCGAAAAAGGATAGAAAATTATTTTTAAAATAAGTTCAAGGGGTAGGATCTTAGTATAGTATAAGTGTGTCTCTGATATTTCAGACATAGGTTGAGGGGGAGAATACTTATGCTCCTTATTTATTAAAATAATTTCTTGACGTAGACTGTTTTGAATAGCTAAGAAACTAGAAAGAAGAAAAAATTATCTCACTACTTGGATTTAATATTTTGTTATTACATCAAATGTAACCAATTCAAATCCACCAAAGAAAATATTGCTGAAATACTAAAAGAGTCATAAAACGTTATAATGTTAAAATAATGTTAACATATTAAATTTAGCGATTAACAATTAACAAAATTTTAATATCTTAAGTTAAAAATTTACCAAGCTTATTATTTGAAATGACTTTTATAAAATACGTGGGATGAGGTGGTTTTTTACGTGGCAAATTGAAAATAACAAAATATATTATGTGAGGTGAAGGGCAGGTTGTTGCTAATCTGTGTTAAGAAAATCAGAAATTACTGGTTGTAATAAATTATTCAGAAACACGAAGTAACTGAGATTTTAGAACCAGTAAATAAGATGAACAGAAATTTATTTGTAAAAAATAATTTAATCTGTAAAACTTACCAGAAAGTTGAATACTCTTTTATTTCTTTTTTTAGGAAGAAAATCAAGTCCACTAAATTCACAATGTCCCCTTAAGGAAATTATTCCCCTCTAGTATCAGAGGTTTGATTTGGAATATAACCTCCCAGGGTAAAATGATCTTAATCAGTAGAGTATAGATACCAAAAACTCTCCTGTCAGCGAATCAATCCACAGCAGGAAAGTACACGAAGAAATATATGTTTTTTAAGAAGAAGGAAGATCAGAAAATTCGTTAGGAAATATTCTGAATACTGAATGGTATTTATAGGCAAGAATAATATATTCTGAAAGGTTGCTACCCTTTCAGAATTGACACGACCATTAATGAAAGGTTGCAAACTTTCAAATGGTATTGACTGTTGCAACCTTTCAGAACAATCATGGTGGGAAATTTTGAATATAACGGAATTTAAAACGGGTCACTCGCGCGGATCCGAGTCGGGTCGGGTTAACTAAAAAGTTGAAAACATTTCGGTTAAATTTTGTTATCAACTAATTTATTGAAAATAATTTTTGGCCATTTAAATTAATTAATAAATAATTAAAATAAATTTTGTCCAAAAAATATCTCTCGATCGATCATTTGCCAAAGCCAAAGCCGAAGCCGAAGCGAGCGGCGACGACGACGGCGCGAGGGGGGTCCCTCTTTCCAACCCTTTTAACAATTAATAGGAGTGTTTATTTATTTAAACTCTCCTATTTTCATTTCCATTACCGATGAGGGACTATTGCCTTTTTCAATAAAGCATTAGAGGACTTTTCAAGTTCCCAACCTTTCAAGTTCTAAACTTTTCAAATTCCTCTCCTTCCCTCTATTTCCCATCAATTCTTGCTACATACCCAACAATCCCCCACATTGATGGGGAATAGTTATAACATAGGAATGCACGGACAATTGTGTACTTTACAAGCAAGGATTAATTGCATCTGGATAAGTAGGTTTCCCCTTGGACTTTCCGTAGTGAACATATGTCGGATATACTCGGTCAATCGGTAGATGTGATATCTTTGAACCGTTGAACTTTGGTGTATACCTAGACAACCATATGTCACATAATTAACCCTTTACTGTTTAATATTCTTATGGTTGTGTTCGTTTCAGCCATGAACACCTCCTGGTTTCATGAGTGTATAGAGAATAGGCTTTTGACATAAAATTCTCTTTGAAGCGGCTTCCACTTCACACTCACATAGGTGATTTCTAACCGTGTCATCTCGTAGATACACTATTTGGTCAAATCTACCAAACATAGCAAATCATTAAAAACTTTAAGCTTTATTACCTCATTAACAAGCCTTAAAATTTTACCCTTTTCCTGAACATTGTCTTCATCATGAGAATGGATTGAGTTAATTGACAATGTCAAACCGTCAGCCACAACTTTGTTTTTCTCCTTGAATCTAGCTCTTGGGATCTCCAGTCTGCTAGATAGAGTTACCGTCATGCTGACTTGTCCTAAGTCGTAAACCCATTCCCTTAGATGATCTTTCAACTGCCTCTCTCACTAGGCCTTTCGTTAGTGGATCTGACACATTATCACTTGACTTTACATAGTCACTTGTGATAATTCCACTAGAGAGTAGTTGTCTATGGTGTTATGTCTACGTCGTATATGACGAGACTTCCCGTTGAACATAACGCTCCCTGCCCTACCTATTGCTGCTTGACTATCGCAATGTATGCAAATTGGTCCAACAGGTTTGGGCCAGAATGGAATATCCTCTAGGAAATTCCGGAGCCATTCCGCTTCTTCACCAGCCTTATCCAAAGCAATGAATTCAGATTCTATTGTGGAGCGAGCAATACATGTCTGTTTGGAAGATTTCCAAGAGACAGCTCCTCCACCAAGTATGAATACATAACCACTCGTGGATTTTACATCATTTGACCCGGTGATCCAATTTGCATCACTATATCCTTCAATCACAGCAGGATATTTATTATAATGCAAAGCATAATGTTGTGTCCATTTTAGATAACCCAACACACGTTTCATAGCCATCCAATGAGTTTGATTCGGATTACTAGTGTACCGACTCAGTTTACTAATAGCACATGCTATATCTGGTCGCGTGCAATTCATAATATACATCAAACTTCCCAACACTCTGGCATATTCCAATTGAGAGTCACTTTAACCTTCATTCTTTTTAAATGTACAACTTAAATCAATTGGAGTTTTAACTACATTGAAATTCAAGTAATTGAACTTATCCAATACTTTTTCAATATAATGAGATTGAGATAATGCTAGTCCCTGGGGAGTTTTGATAATCCTGACCCCTAAGATCAAATCAGCAACTCCTAAGTCTTTCATATCGAACTTGCTCGGCAACATGCGCTTAGTAGCATTTATATCGTCAATTTCTTTACTCATTATTAACATGTCATCAACATACAAACAAACAATGACTTCATGATTCATAACGTTTTTAATGTAAACACATTTATCACATTCGTTAATCTTGAATCCATTTGCCAACATTATTTGATCAAATTTAGCATGCCATTGTTTGGGTGCTTGTTTGAGTCCATAAAGTGACTTCACAAGTCTGCACACTTTCTTTTCTTTACCAGGAACTATAAACCCTTCAGGTTGTTCCATGTAAATTTCTTCCTCTAACTCTCCATTTAAGAAGACTGTCTTTACATCCATTTGGTGGATTTTAAGATCATGCACTGCTGCTAGTGCTATTAACATCCTAATTGATGTTATCTTTGTTACTGGAGAATATGTATCAAAGTAGTCCAGACCTTCCTTTTGTCTGTACCCTTTGACTACCAGTCTAGCCTTATATTTGTCAATAGTCCCATCAGGTTTCATTTTCCTTTTAAAGATCCATTTTGATCCTAAAGGTTTATTTCCTGGAGGAAGATCAGTCAATTCCCAAGTGTGATTGCTTAAAATTGATTCAATCTCACTATTGACTGCTTCTTTCCAATAAGTTGACTCTGACGAAGATATAGCTTCTTTAAATGTTTGAGGCTTATTTTCAAGCAATAGTGCTACAAAATCTGGTTCGAAAGAAACAGATTTTCGTTTTCGAGTACTTCGCCTAGGTTCCTCACTAGTTAGAATATTTTCCATTGATTCTTCTCGTGGTCGTTTAGGTCTTTCACTTGTTGACTCACTTTCAGTTTTATACGGATAAATGTTTTCAAAAAACTCTGCATTATCTGATTCAATTATCGTATTAACATGAATCTCAGGATTATCAGATTTGTGAACCAAAAATCGACAGGCTTTACTATTCACAGCAAACCCAATAAAGACACAATCTATTGTTTTGGGTCCAATTTTAACCCTCTTAGGTAAAGGAACCTCTACCTTGGCTAAACACCCCCACACTTTGAAATATTTCAAGTTGGATTTTCTTCCTTTCCACAACTCATATGGAATTGATTGTGTTTTTCGATTTGGGTACTCCATTGAGTATTTTATTAGCTGTAAGGATGGATTCCCCCCAAAGATTTCGCGGTGAACCAGGATTGATCATTAAGGCATTCAACATTTCCTTTAATGTTCTGTTCTTTCGTTCTGCCAAACCATTTGACTGTGGTGTATAAGGTGCAGTAGTTTGATGAATAATACCATATTCCAAACATATCTGTGCAAAAGGAGATTCATATTCTCCACCTCCATCACTCCGAATCATTTTTATCTTTAGATTCAATTGGTTTTCCACTTCATTTTTGTATTGCTTAAATGCATCAATTGCTTCATCCTTACTATTAAGCAAATATACATAACAAAATCGAGTGCAGTCATCAATAAAAGTTATAAAGTACTTTTTCCCACCACGAGATGGTGTTGACTTCATATCGCATATATCTGTGTGAATTAAGTCTAAAGTGTTAGAATTTCTTTCAACAGACTTGTAAGGATGTTTAACAAACTTACTTTCCACACAAATTTCACATTTCGACTTATCGCATTTAAAATCAGGCAATACTTCTAGATTAACCAATTTTCGCAAGGCTTTGTAATTTACATGTCCCAAACGGGCATGCCATAAATCAATTAACTCCAATAAGTAAACAGAAGCAGAATTTTTATTAATACTGTCAATAACCATTACATTTAGTTTGAAAAGACCCTCATTGAGGTAGCCCTTTCCTATAAACATTTCATTCTTACTTATTACAGATTTATCACTAACTAGGACACACTTAAACCCGTTCTTAACGAGTAGTGCAGCAGAAACTAAATTCTTCCTAATAGTAGGGACATGCAGAACATTGTTTAAAGTCAACACTTTGCCGGATGTCATTTTCAACATTACTTTCCCAGTTCCTGCAATCCTTGCTGTTGCTGTGTTTCCCATGAATAAATCTTCATCGTACTCAGCAGGAGTGTACGTTGCAAAGGCTTCTTTTGCAGAGCAAATATGTCTAGTAGCACCTGAGTCGAGAAATCACTCCTTGGGATTTCCAACTAAGTTACATTCTGATATCATTGCACACAAGTCATCTGCATCTTCCATCTTTTCCACGATGTTTGCTTGACTTTTGCCTTTGCCTTTGTTTTTGTCCTTTCTTGGAGCATGACAATTAGAAGATCTATGACCAGCCTTGCCACAATTATAACAGTTGTCTTTGAACTTTTTCTTGGCCTGTTCTGACTTCTGCCCGTTGGACTTCTTTCTCTTTTTGTCTTTGGTAGGAGCTTCTTCAACAATATTAACTCCAATGATTGTTGAACTCTTACGCGACTTCTTTTCGGCATTTCTGTTATCTTCCTCAATCTTGAGACGAATCACAAGATCTTCAAGCTTCATTTCTTTACACTTGTGCTTTTGATAATTCTTGAAATCATTCCAGAAGGAGGCAACTTCTCGATCATTGCAACCACTTGAAAAGCTTCATTTACTACCATATCTTCAGCAATCAGATCATAGAGAATAAGTTGAAGTTCCTGCACTTGTGATCCAACAGTTTTACTATCTATCATTTTATAGTCTAAAAACTTTGCGACCACAAATTTTTTCAAGCATGCATCTTCTGTCTTATATTTCTTCTCAAGTGCATTCCACAACTCTTTTGAAGTTGTTATTGCACTATAGACATTATATAAGTCATCCTCTAAAGCACTCAAAATATAACCTTTACATAGGAAGTCTGACTGTTTCCATGCTTCAACAATCATAAATTTTTCCCTGTCTGGCATATCATCAGCAGGTACTGGAGTATCTTCACTTGTAAATTTCTGCAGACCAAGAGTGGTAAGCCAGAAAAATACTCGTTGCTGCCATCCTTTGAAATTCACCCCTGCGAATTTACCCGGTTTCTCTGCTTGTGATACAAGAGTTCGGGTTGGTGAAGCAACAGCCACTGTAACACCAGTGTTTTCCATTTCTGATAAACAAAATTGATACAATATAAGTAAGCAATAAATTATAATTGCAGACTTAAAGGAGTATAAAATCGCAAAGATTTTTGTCTCCACCAGAAACACAGATTTATAGTTAATTTCCTTAAGATTGTTGCTAATCTGTGTTAAGAAAATCAGAAATTACTGTTTGTAATAAATCATTCAGAAACACGAAGTAACTGAGATTTTAGAACCAGTAAATAAGATGAACAGAAATTTATTTGTAAAAAATAATTTAATCTGTAAAACTTACCAGAAAGTTGAATACTCTTTTATTTCTCTTTTTAGGAAGAAAATCAAGTCCACTAAATTCACAATGTCCCCTTAAGGAAATTATTCCCCTCTAGTATCCGAGGTTTGATTTGGAATATAACCTCCCAGGGTAAAATGATCTTAATCAGTAGAGTATAGATACCAAAAACTCTCCTGTCAGCGAATCAATCCACAGCAGGAAAGTACACGAAGAAATATATGTTTTTTAAGAAGAAGGAAGATCAAAAAATTCGTGAGGAAATATTTTGAATACTGAATGGTATTTATAGGCAAAAATAATATATTCTGAAAGGTTGCAAACTTTCAGAATTGACACGACCATTAATGAAAGGTTGCAAACTTTCAAATGGTATTGACTGTTGCAACCTTTCAGAACAGTCATGGCGGAAAATTTTGGATATAACGGAATTTAAAACGGGTCACTCGGTTGAATTCTGTTATCAACTAATTTATTGAAAATAATTTTTGGCCATATAAATTAATTAATAAATAATTAAAATAAATTTTGTCCAAAAAATTATCTCTCGATCATTTGCCAAAGCCAAAGCCTAAGCCAAAGCGAGCGACGACGACGCGAGGGGTGTCCCTCTTTCCAACCCTTTTAACAATTAATAGGAGTGTTTATTTATTTAAACTCTCCTATTTTCATTTCCATTACCGATGAGGGACTATTGCCTTTTTTCAATAAAGCATTAGAGGACTTTTCAAGTTCTAAACTTTTCAAATTCCTCTCCTTCCTTCTATTTCCCATCAATTCTTGCTACATACCCAACACAGGTTGAGATCTTTGCGAGTTTAACTGGATTTGTACCGCAACCGCTCCCCCGTCCATTCCCATCCCTTCCTACCCATCCCCCCAAATTTTCTTTTTTAATTTTTTTTTACTGTAAAAGTGATTTTTTATTAATTATAAGTGGTTGATGTATGAGTCTATATGTATTTTCATATTTTATCCATTTTATTCATATTTGTATGAATTTTTGAAATGGACTAAAGCATAAATTATTCATTTAGTAAATATGAGTTATTCAATTACATATGGATTAAATGGACTTCTTTCACTCGTGTAAGTTGAAATTGCCATCTCTACCACAATGTGACAAGAGACGGAAGGAGATTACATTGGTTAAAGAATGTCGGTGAACTATAAAAGCTTAAGATATAATTATAAGATTAAATTTAAATTTTGAAGATGTGATAATCTTTAATATAATAAGTTAAACTTTACTTTCAAAATAAATACTTTCTACACAAACATAAATTAATTAAATCTTATAATAAATATCAAATATCAAACAAGATTTTTTTATAAAAAAAACCGAGATGAATTATCAGTTTAGGAAAGACAACAAAAGGATTCCATCTCTCTTTTTCTTCTTGTCTCACTTTTTATGTTGATTTTTCTATCAATAAAATGGGCCTCTCGAAAATGAAATATTATGATAGCTAAGGATAAGACGTGTGTAAACATAAAAAAAAAAAATACTCTCTTCGTCTATTCGAAAACATAACTTTTTTTTTAAAAAAAATAAAATTTAAGATTGTTAGTGATAATATAGGGAAAATAGTCTAAAAACTACTCTAATTTTAATCAAAATTATTGTTACGATATTAAATTTTATAAAAGACTTGTTATTTTTTGCACTATTTAATAGTGTATTTTAAAAGTATATATGTGCCAACGTAAACACATTACTATTTATAATTATACAATACTAGTAAAATTATCCGCGTTTCGCGTAGGAATTTTATATCAGAGAACTTAGAAAATAATAGTTTAAATCTATCTGTTATTAAAAGTAAAACACTATATTATCTCATATAAAATATTACATATTAACAATAATTAATAGTGTAAAGAAAAATAAAATTTATTATATTTTTCATACATCCTTACTGACATTAGCATAATTTAATGACTAAATAAATTATACCAAGATCTGTGACATAAAAAAGTACATAAATATTTAGTTGTGAAGAAGAAGAAGAGGTTTAGAATTTTTGTTGTTTTAAATTGAGAGGAAATTACCCTATTTATAGACAACAAAGGGTAGTGTGCACAAATGTTTATTGTGTCTTATCATAAATATTACAACTATTTGAAAAAGTTAGAACCCTTCGGATAGATCACAACCTTACATTAAAATCACATCTTTTCATGAAAGTTGCAACTCTTCATAAAAGTCGTAACTTTTCATCAAAGTCACAACTCTTCATAAAATTCGTAACTCTTCATAAAAGTCACAACTTTTCATAAAGTTATAACTTTTCATGAAAGTGGAAGATTAGATTTGGAAATAAATAAATTTAAAAGGAAATTCTGATTTTTGGTGGTGCCACATAGGCGGGTCTAAAGTTTTCTTTTATATATATAAATGATTTATGATGTTCATGTGGGCATATATATACTTTGAAAATATACTATTAAATAGTGTAGAGATCAAAAGTCATTTCCAAAGTTTGATATTGTTACAATAATTTCGATTAAAGTTCAAATATATTTCAGATCTTTTTCCTCATAATATATTATAATAGTTATTTGTCTATAAAATTTGTAATTTGTGGTCTTATTATACTATAACATATATGTAAATCTAAAACTTTTTAAGATTATCAAAATGATAAATTAAGTTAAATTGTTTCCAAAATTTAAAAAATGATAAAATTAAATTACATTGTTTCCAAAATTTTAAAAGCAATGAATTCAAAATTTTAAATTTATAAATTTTTATAATGATTTAATTTAATATACTCCCTTTGTCTTATTTGTCATGTTACGTTTTTCGAAAGTCAATTTGACTAATTTTTAAAGTTAAATTAGATTATGTCAATTCGATATTTTTTTTAAAAAAATTAGATATTCAAAGAATATACAAAAAATATTATAATATGCAATTTTTTACATATTAATATAATGAAAATATACATTATAAAATATTGATAAAAATTCTTATAATTTAATTCTATAAAAAGAAACTATAATTCTTAATTATAAACGAAAGAAGTATATAATAAGAAATATTCTGAAATAATGATTAGTAAATGCAATAATAATAATTTAAGAAAAGCACTCAAGTTGATGTGGGAAATTCCTTAAAGGAAAAAAAAATTCTCGGTGAGTCACCAACTTTCATTATTTCTCGATAAAAGATGATACAAATATAGGCAACAAAAACATAACAATAAATGAGTTCATATTTATAGATATTTAATATAGTTTTTTTTTTTTCATATTTAAACAAAATTTATGTAAAAAAAATTGGTTTATATATTTGTTAAATTTTTATAAAGGGGAAAAAAATTTAATATACTCCTCAATTTTGTTATAAGAGTTAATATATTTTCATTATTAAAGTAGTTCACATATATTTTGCTATTATAAATATGATTCACATAACTCATATCGTTATAAAAATAACTCATATATATCCATATTATTACAAAAGTAAAAAAAATATTATTTTTTTAGAAATCACATATATGATCTTTTTCCACGCAAATTATTTTTGACTTTCTTTGGTTATAACTTCTTTTTTATTCTTTCATTTTGTGGTGTACAAATAAGAGAAATAAAAAAAAAGTGTGAATGAAGATAGATAAAAAATTTTAATTTTTTTAAAAAAAATTGTAGCTGCATTGTAATAGTTTCTATATCCGTAAAAGAATTTTTGGGACATTTATGATAAATTTTAGAAAAAATAAATAAAAAAATTTAACTATCAAAATAATAAATTTGAATTAGTCGATGAACAAAGTAGTAAAAACAAAAAAAGCGTGAGAATTACTCAATATACGCTACATAGATTATCTTTTTTGATAAAAAAATTAAAAATTTAATTCAACACTATTCTTCTCACTTCTGCCAGAAGAAAAGAATATATGTAGGTTATTTATGTAAGAGTATGAAATATATATATATATATATATATATATATATATATATATATATATATATATATATAAAATAAATCATTTTCATAGTAAGGAATATCTAAATAATAAAATTAAAAGGTACACCTTAAATGACATTTTTCGACACACACATAAATTAATCAAATTTTAAAATAAATATCGAACCTCCCCGAGACCCCCAACAAATCAAAAAACGATGGGGAATAAGTTGTGTGAGACTGTAAAAAGTGAAAATAGAGGTACATATAAATCATATAAAGCATTTTCATAATAAAAAGTATCTATATAGTAAAATTATAAGGGATATTTTTAAATGAAATATTTTGATATACGTTCAAATTAATTAAATTTTAAAATATTTATCGAACCTCTCCTAACAAATTAAAAAAAAAAAAGATGAGAATGAGACAGGAAAAAGATTTCCTGCTCTATATCTTTTCTTGTCTTACTTTTTGTGTTATTTTAAATAGTGAGACGTTTCACTTGAAAGATAGGTGACCATTGATTGAAAGTACATATATAGATTTAGTTTTACCATTAAAATGATGGGCCTCTGGAAAGAATTGAATTAATTATTATGTATTGACAAAAAATGATTCAACATTGGGAGACAAAAAATAAAAGTGATACCTAAGGTCTAGGATTAGACATAATTTATCAAAGTGGTTTCTGTCTAGATTTTTCTAGTTCTTCGTCGTGTTATCTTGTATAGTTGTGATTAGAGCCGTTAAAATCGGCTTGATTCGCGAGGTCGGCTCAATCTAATCCTTAAAATAAGTGGGGTTGAGCTTAAAAATTTTTAGTCCATTATAAACAAGACTTTTTAGCCCGCTTCATTTGAATTGTTGACCTCGTAGATCCAACCCGCAAGCCTCTTTGGCCAGCTTGTGGGTAATTAATTTTTTTTAAATATATATATTTATATTAATAGTGTTTTATTTGTAAAAATTTTATGAATAAATATTTTGAAAAATAAAAAATCAAGTATTTTGCAATATCATCTTGCATGGTGAATTGTAAATGAAGATGAACTTCTTAAGGAAATAATATGACATGTTGATTCGAATGTGATCGATGGTGAAAGTAGAAGCGGACTTGTAAAACATTATTAATTAGCCATGTAATATTTAGAAATTTAGATTTGTTAAGTATTTAGATTGCCTTGTGTTGCAAGAGATCTTTTAAACCAGCTAGTTTTTGTGGGAGAAATGATGGAATGATCAACATTTATCGCTAAATCTTACGTTGGCTATTATGTATTTTTTTTTAGTCTTCATTTAAGTGTGTGATTCATAAATGTATTTTTGTAAGTATTCACTGAAGTGTGATTGATAAATGAATTTTTATATGAATTGATGTCGTATTCATAGACGTCAACATTCGATACTCTTTTTAAGGGAGTTATATTGTTCATTTTTTGGTTGAAGAACCAACCCATCCCAACCCATGGCCCGCTTAGGGCTGTGTTGAACCGCTATTTTATTGACCCTTTATTTAAAAGGATCAACCTGCCCCAACCCATTTAACTCTCTAGCCCGTTAGAATTTGGCTGAGTTGGGTTGGACCAACCCATTTTGACACCTCTAGTTGTGACATATGTTCATTTAATTTTTAATAAATCAAATTAATTTTTTTGATCAAATACTATTAATCACGGCTATTACTATTTGTCTTTTTTTCTCTTCTCTCAACTCTTTCTTTCTTAATTGTGCAACAAACCTTATTTTCAATCAGCAAATAATTTGCTAACAACATATAACTTTTTCTTTTCATTATTTTTACACTGTGATGAAAGAAGATATAATCCAAAAAATGAATTTGAACTATAAAATATTAAAAAATCAACCCATGAGACTACTTCTTTAAAGCTTGATTCGGTCAAGATGATGATCCACAAAATCATGTAGTCTTTTTTCGTAACATTAATTTTTTCAATTTGGAATTTGTGCAAAGGCCAACTAACGAATCTGGCAAGGGCACGATATATGGGTCGAAAAATATTTTTTGATATACTTTTTTTTCTGGTGAAATTCTCCATTTATTTTTTGGGTCTTCTTTTCTTGTGATATTTATAACTATAATTTTTAATTGAGGCTAATCACTCTATTTTTGTCTTTATCTTTTGAGACTCTCCTTAATTATTCATATGTAAATGTAAAAACATTAAAATATTGATGTAATTTTAATTTTCAATTGTTTGATTTACATCACTAATGTTTGATTGATTTTTTATTGGAGAGATTTGAAAGAGGAAAAAGTTTTTCTTTCCTGATCGAGAAAGGAATGAGAGGAAAGAGAATTACTAATAACTATGGTTAATGAAAAATAGAAATAATAATAACCATGATTAGTGGCATTTGATTAAGAAAATTAATTGATCCATTAAAAATCAAATGAACACATGTCAACCACACAAGATAGCGCGGGGGTGGGGGTGGGGGGGAGCTGAAAAGAGCATTAGTGGATCCCTAATTTATGTCTTGAATAGGCACAATTTTATTTATATATTTTTTATTTTGTGAAACTCATGTTATAAATAGAGTAGAATGTTTGAATTATCATACAACTTATAACAATGGTCCTCAAAATCATTCAATTATATTGTCTTTATTTAAAAGCTATATAAGTTGAAGTTTACTTGGAGAAAATAAACTAAGGCCCGCGTGAATAGCAATGATCTGAACATGTGCTACTTATAAGACAATTACAAGTACATAACTCTATAAATTTATATTTATAATAATATCCTTATCACCCTCACTCAATCTGAAGTGGAGGAACAAACATGAAGATTGACACAAAACTCCTTGAATTTTGAAAAAGAGACACCTTTCGTAAAGGCATTTTCAAGCTGTTGTGAGGTTGGAACATGAAAAATTGTAAGGTCACCTTGGGCAATCTTTTCACGAATAAAATTGTAGTCCAAAGCAACATATTTTGATCTTGAGTGGAAGATCGAATTATGTGCAAGATGGATGGAGCCAATATTATCACATTTGGCAAGAATAGGAGCGGATAGATAAATACCCAAGTCATGGAGAAGAAATTGTATCCATATAGCATCGCCAGTGGCAATAGCCAAGGCACGATATTCAGCTTGGGTGCTTGAGGTTAAGTTGCTCCCTCTTTCCTCTGTACGCTAGCGTGCAATAGTTGGCTGTTTCTTTGTAGACCAAGATATTAAATTACTCCTAGGAATATGCAAAATCCGAAGGTAGAGCGACGAGTGGATGTACATCCCGCCCAGTCCGACTCTGAGAATACAGTTAAGGAATTGGAAGTATTTTTTTCAACTGCAACCCATGAGCAGGAGTGCCTTTAAGATAAGGGAAGATTCACTTAAGAGCTTGAAGGTGAATAAGATGAGGTTGATGAAGAAATTGGGAAGCCATATTCACAACATATTGTATATCCGGTCACGTGAAGGATAAATATTGAAGACTGCCGACCATCTTACGATACAAAGAAGGATCATCAAGAAGTTGGGTATCCACAGAATGCCAATCTAGCTTACTATAAAGAGGAGTTTGGACAGGCTTAACTTCGGCCAAATCAAATCAATGCAAAAGGTCCGATATATATTTTTGTTGCAGGAGAAAAAACCTCAGCAGTGTTATGAACTATCTCCACACCTAAAAAGTAATGAAGAGAACCAAGATCTTTCATTGCAAATTCAGCTTTCATGGAGTCGATAAAATCATAAACAAGCCGTTGTGAGGATCCAAAAATAGCAATGTCGTCAACATAAATAAGAAGTATCAAAATAGAATTGTCCCGTCAAAAAGTGAACATGCTGCGATGGGGGTAGGTTGCTTAAAACCAAGGTCCAAAATATAAATTGCAAGTCGAGTAAACCAGGCTCGAGACGATTGTTTCAATCCATAAATGACACGACTTAGCTTACATCCATGTTGTGGATAATCAGAATGTTGAAAACCTTTAGGCTGCCGCATATAAACATCTTCATTTAGCTCTCCATGTAAAAAGGCATTAGATACATCCAATAGATGCATACACCAATTATTAAGAAGAGCCAAAGATAACACTACACAAACAGTGCTTAACTTGATCACAGTAGCAAAAGTTTCTGTATAATCTAAACCTGGCAGTTGGGAAAAGCCCTGTGCAACCAAACGATCTTTGAAGCAGTTGTTATGCGGAATTTGATATAATACGAGAAAATATAAACGCGAAAAACAAGACAACAGATTTATGTGGTTCACCAATAAATTGGCTACGTCCATGGGAAGAGGGGGAACAATTTTATTATGGAGAGGCAAAAAACAGAATTACAGAATAGGGTTTCCCATAGCGTCTATATATAGTGCTAAGATACGTCCTAACAGGCTTGGACCTAAAATACAGAATTGATAGATAATTAAGGGCCCAATTCAAGGCATTCAACAAATCTCCACCTTGACTTGAATTCTCCAAACAGATTCTTCAGACGCACTATGATAGTGCCAGGCCTCCCCCTCTTCCTCAGAATTGCCCCGCAGGGCAATTAACAGCTTCTGATGTTGAGCAAGTCCAAACAGTGTTGAAACTTGCTCTGTGGAACCGGCTTTGTGAACATATCAGCAGGATTATCAGCAGTTCCTACTTTCTTCACCTTGATTCTCTTCTCACTTCTCAGAAAATGATACCTCATGTCAATATGCTTGGTTCTCTCATGATGGACTTGATCCTTGGCTAGACAAATTGCGCTCAAACTGTCACAATACACCGTAGCCTGATCATGATGCAGACCAAGATCACTAACCAGCCCTTTCAGCCAAATCCCTTCTTTTGCAGCCTCTGTCAAGGCCATGTACTCCGCTTCCGTAGTAGACAAAGTCACTGTAGGTTGCAAAGTTGCCTTCCAACTGACGACAGATCCTCCAAGGGTAAACACATAGCCAGTCATTGATCTTCTTGTGTCAACATCTCCAGCATAGTCAGAATCAGAATAGCCAGTAACCAAGAACTGAGTATCACCTTCATAAATGAGACCAACGTCAGATGTACCTCTAAGGTACCGAAAAATTCTCTTCACAGCCTGCCAATGTTCTCTCCCTGGTTTTCCCATGAATCTGCTCACTACACTGACTGCATGTGCTAAATCTGGCCTTGTACAGACCATAGCATACATCAAACTTCCTACGGCATTGGCATAAGGAACTCGTGACATATACTCCTTCTCTTCTTCTGACTGTGGAGCGAACATGGCAGTGAGATGGATATTGGCAGCACTGGGGGTATCAATAGGCTTAGATGAAGACATGCCAAACCTTGCCAAGACCTTCTGAATGTAGCTTCTCTGTGACAAGAAAAGTTTCCTTCTCTCTCCGTCTCTAATGATCTCCATCCCTAGAATCTTCCGAGCGGCTCCCAGATCCTTCATCTCAAACTTAGCACTAAGTAAACCCTTCAGCTTCTGAATGTCATACTTCTTCTTTGCAGCTATCAGCATATCATCTACATAAAGCACTATATAGATGAATGAATCATCCTTGAGCCTATTGTAGTAGACACAACAATCATATGAGCTCTGAGTATAGCCCAACTTCACCATATAGCTGTCAAAACCTTTTGTACCATTGCCTTGGAGACTGCTTAAGTCCATATAAGGACTTCTTCAACTTGCAGACGTGATTTTCCTTCCCTGGAACTTGGAAACCATCCGGCTGATTCATGTATATCTCTTCCTCCAACTCTCCATGTAGAAACGCTGTCTTCACATCAAGTTGTTCAAGCTCCAGATTCTGATGTGTAACTATCGCTAGTAACACTCGGATGGAAGTATGTCTGACCACTGGTGAGAAGATCTCATTGTAGTCCACTCCTTCTCTTTGGTTGAAACCTCTGGCAACAACCTTGGCTTTATACTTGACTCCTTCTGCTGGTGATATCCCTTCCTTCTTCTTGAAAACCCATTTGCAAGTAATAATCTTTCTCCCCGAAGGCTGTATGACCAAATCCCATGTCTGATTCTTGTGTAGGGACTCCATCTCATCTCCCATAGCAGCAAACCATTTTTCAGAATCAGGACTTAAAATGGCTTCTTTGTAAGTAGACGGCTCAGATGTATCTACCTCTTCAGCAACCTGCAGTGCATAACCCACCATGTCCTCAAAACCATACCTCGTAGGTGGCCGCACTCCAACCCTCTTTGGCCGATCTTGAGCTATACTCTGATGGATATCTGATGGCATAGATTCTGGAATATCAGTTTCTGTCTGTGGCTCTTGATCCTCCTCTTCAGGTTCTTTCAAATCGCTCTCGTTTTTTATGACTTGAAACTCCACCTGTTTATCAAGACTCCCAGTTTCTGACGTAGTTGTAGGCTTCACAATGGTTCTAAGCAGAGAACTTTCATCAAAGACAACGTTCCTGCTCATAATAACCCTCTTTTCTGCTGGAGACCAGATTCTGAAACCTTTCACTCCATCTCCGTAGCCCACAAATACTCCCTTTTTAGCTCTTGGTTCTAACTTACCTTCACTGACGTGATAGTAAGCCGTACAACCAAAAGCTTTCAGATTTGAATAATCAGCAGCTTTTCCTGACCACATCTCCATAGGTGTCTTGCACTGTATGCCTGTATGTGGTCCGCGGTTAATCAAGTAGCAAGCTGTACTAACCGCTTCTGCCCAGAATCTTCTATCTAGCGCAGCATTAGAGAGCATGCACCTTGCTCTCTCCAGAAGTGTTTGATTCATCCGCTCAGCTACACCGTTCTGCTGTGGTGTATTTCTGACTGTACAATGTCGAGCAATCCCTTCATTCTTACAGAATTGATCAAATTTAGACCAGCAGAATTCCAGCCCATTATCAGTTCGCAACCTCTTGATCTTCTTCCCTGTTTGATTTTCCATCAAAATTTTCCACTCCTTGAACTTCTGGAAAGCTTCACTTTTATGCTTCATCATGTACACCCAAGTCATCCTTGAGTAGTCATCAATAATGGACACAAAAAATCTGCAGCCTCCCAAAGACTCAACACGGCATGGACCCCAACAGTCAGAATGGATATAATCAAGTGTGCCTTTTGTTCTGTGAATGACCTTTGGAAACTTGTTGCGATGTAGTTTTCCAAAGACACAATGTTCACAAAACTCTAGGCTCTTAACCTTATGACCAGCAAGAAGATCCTCCTTTGACAGAATTTGCATCCCTCTTTCACCCATATGACCAAGTCTCATGTGCCATAACTTAGTCATATCCTCCTGGTGAACTTCTGACGATGCAACATGGGCTGAACCTGTAACCGTGGAACCTTGTAGAAAATACAAAGTACCACGCATGACACCTTTCAGAATCAGACTTGAACCCTTCCAGACCCGTAAGACTCCATCTTTTCCTGACCAGCTGAATCCCTTGCTGTCCAAAAGACTGAGAGATATCATATTTTTCGTCATCAATGGAACGTGCCTGACCTCTTTCAATGTGCAAAAGCTACCGTCATGTGTCCTTATCTTGATCGAGCCTGTCCCAACCACCTTGCAGACAGAACTGTTGGCCATCGAGATGCTGCCTCCATCTACCTGCTCATAAGTCGTGAACCACTCTCTCTTAGGACAGATGTGATAGGATGCCCCAGAATTGAGAACCCACACATCTGAATGATGAGTGTGCTCATCCGCAACTAGGGCAATGTCTTCTTCAGAATTGGTGTCTTCTTCAGCAACATCAGCAGAAACTGATTGTTTTTTCGATTGCTTCTTCTTCTTCGGACAATCAAATTTCCAATGTCCCTTCTCCTTGCAGTAATTACAAACATCATCCGGCTTTGCACCCTTCGACATCGGCTTATTTTTCTTTACGCCGTTTTTCCTTCCCTTTTCGCTATTGATGAACAGACCGGAAGGCTGTATGTCCGTACTTGTGCCGTTAGCCTTATGCCGTAATTCCCTGCTATGAAGGGCCGATCTGACTTCTTCCAGCGACACAGTATCTTTCCCAACAATGAATGATTGAACAAAATTCTCAAACGACATTGGGAGAGATACTAACAGAATCAGGGCAGCATCTTCATCCTCGATCTTCACATCGATATTACACAATTCTAATAACAAAGTATTCAATTGCTCTAAATGTTCCCTGAGTTGTGTACCTTCAGCCATTCGTAAACCGAATAGACGTTGTTTCAGAAGCAGCTTGTTGGTTAGAGATTTTGTCATGTACAAACTCTCCAGCTTCAACCACAGACCAGCAACAGTCTCTTCATCCGAGACCTCCGTGATGATGTCATCCGTGAGACACAGCATGATCGTCGAGTGCGCCTTTTCCTCCAGAATCGCCATCTCAGAAGTAACGACGGCGTTCTTGTCTTTCGACAACGGCGCCCAAAAGCCTTGCTTTTTCAACAAAGCCCGCATCTTGATCTGCCATAAACTGAAACTGTTCCTCCCTGTGAATTTGTCGATTTTCATGTTCAAAGCAGACATCTCGAATTCTCCAAGAACACCGATTAACCGAGAGGCTCTGATACCAGTTTGTTGTGCGGAATTCGAGATAATACGAGAAAATATAAACATGAAAAACAAGACAACAGATTTACGTGGTTCACCAATAAATTGGCTACGTCCACGGGAAGAGGGGGAACAGTTTTATTATGGAGAGGCAAAAAACAAAATTACAGAATAAGGTTTCCCATAGCGTCTATATATAGTGCTAAGCTACGCCCTAACAGGCTTGGGCCCAAAATACAGAATTGACAGATAATTAAGGGCCCAATTCAAGGCATTCAACAGCAGTCTTAGAGCCAGAAGGACCATACTTAATCCGATATACCCATTTATTACCTACTATATTCACATTGGGAGGTGGAGGAACTAATGTCCATGTATGATTTTGAACGAGAGCATTAAACTCTTCACTTATTGTAGTAAGCCACCTGGAGTCTTTAGACTCTTGTGTGAAACATGTTGTCTCAACCGGGGCAATGGAAACAGAGACATCAAGTGAGGGGAAAACACGTGACTTAAGTGACCCGTTCATCGAACGAGTGACCATTACATGAGCACGGTTATCTGAGTGATTAGGATCTAAAGATGGAGAAGAAAGTAAGTTATAAGAAGGTGATACATCTTGGCGAGAATCATGCATATCAGAATCTGTAGTGGAGGTAGTTTCATGAGAAAGAGGTTGCTGATTTTGTGGAGATAAAAGAGGAGTAATTAGAATATGTGAGTGATGCACAAAATAAGGCGGTGGAGATAAAATAGGAGAACTGCTCACAATATATACGTGGGTAACTGGTTGAGAAGACTGATTATTTGAACATGTGGAAGTTAAGAGACGTAGGAGAAGGTAGACATGTTTTTAGGAGACATAGAGATAGAAGGGGAAGAAGTTGGATCAGACATGGAGATAAAATCGAAGTTAGTAATTGGTGAAACACACATATTAGGGAACTGAACTGGAGAAAATATAGGAGGGGTGGTTTGTGAGGAAGGAATTGTAAGAGGACTAGGATTCACTGGAAACATAGAACTATACGGGAAAAAAGATTCTTGAAAATTTACATGACGGAACAGAATAATCTTATTAGTGGATGGATCCAAACATTTGAATCCCTGCAACATAAGGAAAACATAAACACCCCAAAACCTTAAGCAAAATGTAATCAGGTGGTTTACCATACAATTTTCATAAGGGGACATAAAGTTAAGAATAATAAGAGGAGTAATATTAATTAAATGAACTCCAAATAGAGAAGCATCTGCCCAAAATGAATAAGACATTGAAGCTTGAAATAGAAGACAATGTATCTGATTATTAACATGTCGATGCTTTCTGCACAACCATTTTGAGCAGAGGTTTATGGACATGAGAAACGATGAATAATGCCATGTTCGCTAAAAAAAGAACGAAAATGAGAATTGTTATACTCACTATCACCACCTGATTGAAAATAAGAAACAGAGGAATGAAAAATGTTTGCGACCATGTTGTAGAATTCTTTAAATTTATGAAATGCCTCTGATTTGTTTCGCATTAAATAAATCCAAGAGTACTTGGTGTGATCATCCAGAAATAAGATAGAATAACGAAAACTAGAATTTGAAGTAAAAGGAGCTTTCCACAAATTTGAATGAATTAAAATAGAGGTTTTAACCAAACTAAGCCATTATATAAAGCCATTCACTAAAATAATATTTTTTCTAAAATTTTACAAAACTAGTATAAATGTATTCCACAGTAACGTTTTAGGACATATATTATTTTTTAAAAATTGATGGCGTCATATTGATATACGTTACTCACAATAACGTTTTAAAAGTAAAACGTTACTTACAGTAACGTATATCAACCTAATGTTGTTAGTTTTTAAAAAATAAAATATACCCTAAAACGTTACCGTGAAATACGTTTATACTAGTTTTGTAAAATTTTAGAAAAATGTATTACTTTGGTTAATTGTTTTATATAATAACTTAGTTTGGTTAAAAATTCAATAAAATAAAAGAAGCAGGCGCAATATTAGGAGAAAGAGGAAATTGTAACTTAGATGGTTTTCCTAGATGACAAACATTACAACTAGAATTTCCAGAAGAGGAATTACAATTGATGAAACCCCTACGAACTGAAGCTGCGAGAGAACGTTTCCCTGGATTGCCTAAACGGTGCCAAAGAGATAATAGTGAGACGACATTTGAGAGAGAAATATGATGGGAGCGACGGGAAGTTGAGCGAACAGGACCGAGAGAGCCATTATTTGTACAATGGAGCAAGACTTGTTTGGTGTTCTTGTTCTTAACAAAAAAACTAGATTTAGTGAATTGAACGAAACAATTATTGTTTACACATAAACGGTGAACGGACATTAGATTTTTCTGAAGAGACGTAACATATAAAACATTATTTAATCGAAGAGTCTTAGAAGATGTCGGAAGAAAAGAAGTGCAAGTAGATAAAATAGAAAGAAGATTACCATTGTCAACCATCACCTGTGATAAACCACTGTAAGGAGATGAAGAGGATAAAAGGGATGGATTGTTCGTCATATGTGCAGAAGCACCAGAATCAGGAAACCATACTGATGGTTATACATCCTCCAAATTCATAGCGGCAAATGACTTTGCTAGTAAATTGGGAGCATATGAATGATTGAAACTATTACGACACTCCAAAGCAGTATGATTAAAGTGGAAGCAAATTTGACATTGTTTAGTCTAGGTGAAAGGAGGTCGCCAAAGAATTCCATCACCTGAAGAAGAAGGGCGAAAGTATGATTGAAAACCAGACCAATAGGGAGAAAAATTAGAGCGAGAAGAGTATTGATTTCGACCTTTACGACCATTATGGATCCTCTTATGTATTGATTAACATGAGATGAATTTGAAGAAGGTGGTTGATAAAGTGGTGGTGCTTGAGCGGAAGCCACTAACGCAATGTGAGATGTAGAATCTTCATTGTCTGTCGCATTTATATGCGCTTCTTTATTAAGTAACTATAAGAAAGGGAAGAAATGTTCCTATCGCATTTAAACATGAGAAAAAAGTACGATAAGAAGGTGGAAGTCCCTGCAATGTTTTAGGTTACTAAATCATCATCAGTAGCTGATTTTCAACTGCTCTAAGTGAACAGGCAAGTGAATGCATTTGTTGGAGATAAACCTCCATGGACAGGGTGTTAGGACTGGAAATAAGCAGATGTAAACACGGAAGCTAGCAAAGCGAACCTCGAAAGACCACGAGTAAGAAGACAACGAGAAATATACCAAAAGATACAAAGATTTAACGTGGTTCGGTCAATCGACCTACGTCCACAAAGGAGATGAGCAATCCACTATAAATATGAGAGTATAAAATACAGAGGGAAATAACCTCAACCAATTCACTCGGAATACATGGGAGGTTCACACAAGTGATAACGTATCAAACTTGTGACCCATAAATTATCCCCCTAACCAAAACTCTCAAAGCCCTTAAGACTACATTGTGAATGCTGATTAAGTTAGAAGGAACATACCTCTATTTATAGAGTCCTAAACCTTTTCTTACAAGAAAAGGATTAGTCAATTCAAAACCTTTTCCTAAAAGGAAAACCTATTTATGGTAAGAAATTTAGGGCAAATAAAACCCAACAAATCTCCCCCTTGGCCCGAATTTCTGACAAAATAAATTTGTCCATCTTTTTCATTTAATCTTCAACAACTTGATTCTGCTCTCCATAGTCTCCTTTGCAAAATTTATGTCTCAACACAGAGAAACTCTCTGAAACAATTTCTCCAACAAAATCTTCATTACTGTCAAAAAGGTTGCGGCTAGAACTACACCCGTCAAGATGAACACCTCTTTCTAACCTGGTTCAATCATCGATTATCGAACCACTAATCTTGACTCCGTCATTGAATCTGACTTTGATACCATTTGTTAGGACCAGAAATAAGCAGGTGTAAACACGGAAGCTAGCAAAATGAACCTCGAAAGACCACGAGTAAGAAAACAACGAGAAATATACCAAAAGACACAAAGATTTAACGTGGTTCGGTCAATTGACCTACGTCCACAAAGGAGATGAGCAATCCACTATAAATATGAGAGTACAAAATACAGAGGAAAACAACCTAAACCAATTCACTCGGAATACATGGGAGGTTCACACAAGTGATAACGTATCAAGCTTGTGACCCACAAATTCTCCCCCTAACCAAAACTCTCAAAGTCCTTAAGACTACATTGTGAATGCTGATTAAGTTATAAGGAACATGCCTCTATTTATAGAGTCCTAAACCTTTTCCTACCAGAAAAAACGATTAGTCAATCCAAAATCTTTTCCTAAAAGGAAAACCTATTTATGGTAAGAAATCAGGGCAAATAAAACCCAACACAGGGAATCCTTTTAAAAATTCTGAAATTTTGATTTCAGATGAATTGACGATGATGAAACCTGATCTAGGTAAAGGGAAGCAAGAGTATCCCATGCTTGGTTGGAAGTGTCTCAAGCGATAATTGAGAAGTGATCAAGAACCAGAGGGGACAGAATGACATTAATCCAACTTAGAGTAATTGTGTCGCATGAAATCCACAAACGATATCCATCATTAGTTGAGGATAGGCATGGAATAGATCCATCAACCAGGGGAAGAAGATTGTGGCTTTTTAGAACGGCAAGAAAAACTTTTTTCCAAGTAAGATAATTAAGATATGTCAATTCAATAGGTACAAAACCTTTAATGTTTGAAATAGCCGAAGGAGGATTTGGAAGACCCAAAGAGGAGTGAGAGGAGACGACTTGAATTGAGGAAGAAGTTTGAGCGGAAGTAGCTTGAGAAACCATGGTGCTCTTGATACCAAATTGAAGTTTAAGTTTTAAAGAGATAGGAGAAAATAAACAAAGGCCTACGTGAATAGAAAGGGCCTGGACGTGTGCTATTTATAAGACAATTACAAGTACATAACTCTATAAATTTATATTTACAATAATATCCTTATATATATAAAGCCATCTTACAACATTTAGAATTTTTGCGTGGAAGATCTTTCATCCACTTGCCTCCAGTCCTCTGCCTAGTTAACTTTCATAATTATTATAACAAGAAGTACACCTTCATTTGCCCATTTAAAATTGTGGTAACTCTAAATTTCTAAGAGATAAATATTCAAAAATCAAAATCAATATTTAGAACCCAATTCATCCTAAATCCTTACGAATTCTTGACCTGACCCGCTGGGTTGGTTATATAAGAGAGGTTCTTAATAACATTTAATTAAAAGAATATAATATGTTATTAAGGATATCTATAATATTTAAAATTTTACAAAATGAAAAGCTGTCGTATTCTTTTTAGTTAAATATTATAAAGGAAAATTTATATGAAATGACAAACATTCATAACTAATTATATCATATGGGTATAGTTTAATTTATTTACATTATATAATTATAGTTTATTATTTTTTGCTATATTTTAATGGGGCCCACAACCTATTATGTAACCAATTGTATAAAAACCTTATTTTCTAATTTTGTATATAATTATACCCAAAACAATTTTCTCTCTCCTTTTCACAATTAGTTTTCTCTCTCCTTTTCACATTCTAACGTCTTCTCCTACATTTAATGCTCCAGCTATCCGGTTTGAATTTTGAATTTTTGTCCAAAATTTCAGTAATCCCTCCCGAAGTTGAAGTCCCCTCCCCAAGTTGAAGTCAATTTCGTAAGTACTCCTTAATTTTAGTTGTTTACCTCTTTTTTTTGTTTCTAACTTATTTAAAAATTGTATATGTGTTCTGTTTATTATTTTTTTCATATATTTTGATGAAATAGTCGATTTTTTTCTTGATAGATCTAAAATTGATTAAACAATGAACGAATCATCTACATCTTTGAGGATTACCAGAGGTACTCCTTTGCATGTCAATGTTGTTGACATTTTACCATCCTTTTCAATGGGGATAACTCAAGAATTTGGGGTTAATGTAGGGTCTTTTGGAAAATCAAAACAAGTTATACACGAACAAACCATGGAAGAGCTGAGATCAATGAAAAAAAACGACCCTATGGCAGTTCAACAAGTTATAAAAAATGCCAAAGCCAGAGGAATTAAAATTGTACAAGGAACAAGAAAGAGGAAACATGTTAACATTGAATCAGAGGATAATGATTTTGAAGTTGTTGGATCTGATGAAATTCATAATCATGAGGTACTTTCTTAAAACACAAAGTTAGATACAATTTTTTGATTAATTAGTTGTCAATATTCAAAAAGTATTAAATTAAGTATTGTATATAGTATATTCAATGTTTAGTAATTGTATATAGTATATTGCATGTTTATGTTATTTTTGGTTTTTGTATATATATACAAAATAGTAACTGGACTTAATTATTCAGATGGAAAATTTGTATATATGATTAGAATTTGTATATTATATTAGTTATACAAATTATTGAAGTTATTATTTTTTGTATATTGTAGTAGTTATATATAAATTATTGAATATAATGACATGTATAACTAATATATTCATGTACACATATCAATATAAATTATTTTTGTTTTTTTGTATATATATACAAAAAAGTATTTGGACTTAGTTATACAGATGGAAAATTTGAATATATAATTAGAAATTGTATATTAGTTATATACAATTATTGAAGTTAGTATATATTAAGTTTATATACATATACAAAAAATGATATGTACATGTCTGTTTTAATAGCTGGTAGTAGGGGATTATATAATAAAGGCTCATTATTTTTATATATAAATATATACACAAAGTAATTGAATTTAGTTATATAGATGGGAAAATATCATACGTGATTATAATTTGTATATTGTAGTAGTTATATACAAATTATTGAATATAATGTCATGTTTACCTAATATATTAATGTACACATATCAATATACAAAAAAGGTAAGTTCATATATATAAACAGAAATTAATCTGTGCATGACTTATTTTTTGATTTTTTTTATATATATAGGTAAGTATATATATACATAAATTAATTTGTACATGACTTATATTGTTTTTTTTGTATATATATACTATGTTTATTTAACCTTTTTTTTTTTTTAGGTAGTCATATATATTTGCAAGAACCGTGAAAAAAGGACAATTCACATGCAATGTTATACGCAAATCAACACATTGAATGAGCTTCAGAATAAACTGCCTCCAAATCAATATAATCGTATATGTGCATCATCGTGTTTTGCATAGTTAACAGCAATGAGACGATGTCACGTGCAATCACAATTGTTTAGATGCATTATGTTGAGGGAGTTGGAAGGTAGTTCTGTGAATGCAATACTTTTTTATATAAATGGCACAACGCTTCGATTCACAATACGAGAATTTGCCATTATTTGTGGTTTGAATTGTTCTGATAATGCTGCTGAATTCTACTTTGATACTGATCAACCCAATAGAATCATCGATGAGTATTTTCCAGGGAATTCTCCTGTCACTAAAGCTCGTTTGGCTGAAGCTTTTAAAGCAAATGTATAGGTAAATGATCACCTAAGCATGTTCACAAGGTACTTCCTCGTACTGAAATCTTCCACATGTGCAAGTTTTTTCTTTTAGGCAGACTACAAAATATCTCCCATCATCATTAACATTGTGCACATATTCCGTTGACGGTACAACCTGCTCATTTATAAATACAATTAAATGAAATGATGTTCATACTAATATAAAATATACAATTAAATTTGTTCAACACTCCTAAATACATACTTATTCTTAAATATTACCGTCATTCTTGTGCTCAACGCTTCATTGTCTGATAGTATGTCATGGTATTTTCCAATCAATGATGTGAATGTGCAGGTTGCTTCCTTCTTGTAGTCATGATGCCACCTTCCAAATAATAGCCTTACCTCTTCGAGAAATTCAAAAATAGGCAGTTCTCTCGCTGAAACAAGTGCTGCATTTATACTCTCAGCAATATGCGATGTCATGTGCCATCCTCTATGTACTTGTGCATAACAAAGAGCCCATTTTTCATATCCAGCTAAATCCAAATACTCTTTCACTCTTATATCTTCTTTTTCTACAGTATCCATTAACATATCAAATTCATTCTTTGTGCAAGTTTTTGCCATTGTATAGAATACACCAGATAACTTCTCATGAGATTTTCTAAACTTTTTCTGAACGTTATTCCATAAATGCCACATACAAGCATAGTGTGGGACATTACTGTATACATTTGTAACAGCCTTTATAATGCTCTCATTTCTATCAGACACAACACACATGTTACTCCTCTCACCGTGTGCTTCTTTAAGTTGCTCAAAAAACCAAGTCCACGCAGCATCATTTTCTGAATCAATAATACCATACGCAAGTGGAAATATATGTCCTACAATAATATCAAAATCATATATTAAATGTACATATACAACAGATTCAAGTATATACATATACATTATTACATATATAATACCTGCGCCATCTGTCGTGCTTGCTGCAACAAATGTCCCATTATATGGACCTCTCAGATGACTACCATCCACCACGACTACTGGTCTACAATGATTGAATCCTTGGATAAATGTATTCAATGCAACAATAGATACAAGAACTCATTATTCGTACTCTTTTTCATACGTATATGAGACCCCGGGTAAATGATATCCATCATATACAAATACGCAGGTAACTTTGCATATGATGCAGCTGTTGTGCCCCTCAAAGCTTTCAATGCTTTCTCCCTGGCCCTCCAAGCCAACATATAGTTAACATCAACTCCTAGATCAATCTTAACATCTTTTCTTATATCAACTGGTGTATATTTACGTTTATGATCTACAAATTTAGGTTTCACAATCCCTCCTATTAAATTTCTAGTTACATGTCTTTGCGAATGAACTCTATCTTTTAAAGGACATGTATGCTTTCGGTTGAATGCTCGAATTCTGAAAATTCTAGATTTGTTGATATTAGAGGCCTTCATTAACCATTCACATCCTTTAGAATAACATTCCACAGTGTAACTGCATTTGATTTTTAATATAGTAAACAAATTTAGTTTACAATAGGCAATACAAACATTTATACAATTTAAAAGTAATTATTTTGAGAGTCACAGTACCTTATTGAGTTTGACCGAGTAGTTTTGTACTGAAATCTCTCTTTAATCGCATATCTTTCCATGACTGCTTTCAAAATTGATTTGTCCTTGTATACTTGATCAACCTCAACATGCTTATTAGATTCGTCTAAAATCACCCAAGTTGTATCAATCGATACAAACGCAACATTTGTATCCTCCGGTTCAACAACAATCATATCATGACAATCATTTTCTCCAAAAGTTGCCAACACCCCCAACTCTTTACATTGAGAAATCTGTCTATCACATGAATCCAAAATAGTTATACAAATAGGAAATTTGTTAAAATCAGTGTTGGCCTTTTTTAGCATTACGTACACTCTGACACCCATGTCATTGTGTATGACCATTCGTTTATTGCTTTCTTCAACCTTGTACTCAATCTTCAAAGTCTTATTATTCATAGTAACACCAATCTGTTTGGCAATAGTACTATAAAAATCAAGAAACGTTGACTGTTCCTTAAAAACTACTCCCTCTATAGTATAATCAACGTAACTATTTGTATCGTCCCATTTTCCAGAATGCATAACCAAGATAGATAATGAGCCCATTATCTGTACATTTATGACAAGAACATATATATATATATATATTTCAAATAATTCAAATAGATCATACATACAATTAATACAACAATATTTATACAATCAAATTATAAAAATTATATACTATTATTCTTTTTAATATACAAACACTACATCTACAATAGTATATAAATCTATCAAGAACAAACACATGTTTTTTGAATATATACAATTATGACCACTGATTATATATTTTCGATTACGAAATATACAAATTATGCGAATAACATATACAATTACATGAACAGTATATAATTGTATATTACGAAAATTCAGCTTAACAAAATCATATTTTGATTTTTTTTTTTAAAAAAACACATCACACTAAAGAATGAACACAAATATACAATTATGACCATTGATTATATCTTTTCGATTACAAAATATACAAATTATGCGAATGACATATACAATTACATGAACAGTATATAATTGTATATTACGAAAATTCAGCTTAACAAAATCTTATTTTGACTTTTTTTTTTAAAAAAAAACACATCACACTAACGAATGAACACAAATTCAGCTTAACAAAATCATATTTTGATTTTTTTAAAAAAGAAAACCACATCACAATAACGAAAGAAAACAAATCTCAATTTCTAAATTCAATTTAACATTGTATAGTTATTGCAATAATAAACAAGAAATTTCGTTGAAAAAAAACTTACCTGTATTCGATTGCAAAAATTGTTGAACTTCAGTTTCACAAAGAGCAAAAAAAAAAAATATTTTCGTTTCGATTGCTGTATGAATTTTTTTTTGAATTTGAACGTTTTGCTTAAAAAAAAGGGACGTTTCCCTAAAATTGTGGCATTATCTTAATTTATTGTTACAATATTTAACGCTTCAGTTACAAACCACTTTTTAAAATAGAATTGTATAAATTAAAAACCTTTATATACAAAATTAAAGATACCTAAAATAACTAAAATATACCCATATAGTGTAATTATGTAAACTATACCCATATAATGTTATTTAATCAAATAAATTTGCCATATATGAAATTTATCCTATTATAAAACGACACTTCTTATTCCATTTTAAATTGATTGGGTCAAGAGTTGAATTGAATTTAAGGTGGGTTAGATCTTATGTAATTTTTAAAATAATTAATTTTAATTTTTGTTTGGTCTGAAAGTGTGTTGATTTCACATTATACTTCATAATTAATAGAGATAGAATGGTGCATTTACTATGTCAATAATTATTTTCTTAATAGGTGTTTCACTTCGAAGTGGACAAGTAATTAGGGATAGAGAGAGTAACTATTAGTATTGCTATAAAAAAATAACTTATTAGGACATAATTTTGGGTATGGAATGACCTTTCTTTGAGAATAATTTACCTTCCAATGTGAGATTTTTTGATGGGAATTAAAAATTAGTTAAACTTCAATATGAGTATCTAATATCGGGTGAAACACACACAAAAAAAATTGTAGCATATTAGTGAAGGTTGATTCTTACATGCTACCACATATTTCCCAATCAAATTCTTTTGTGATTCATCATGTCTTTCTTTTTGAGAGAAATCAGTCAGTGAAGTTTGAAGAAATTTTTATGGGTAAAATAGTGAATAAAATTGTATATTAATGTATATGGGTGTATAATATTGTATATCAAGTTTAAACATATTTTTGTAAAAAAAGAAGAATATTTTTTGGTGATATTATTGTATACCAAATGTATATTGTTGTATACCATATTGTGTTTTGGGCTAAAAAATTGTTAATTTTTATATATTTTTGCAACATAAATTAGGTAATTATACTTCAATGAAATTTTATCTATTTTAAATCAAAAGGGAGTATTTGTGAATATGAATGTAATGACCCGAAAGGTCTCTTTAGAATTTTTAATATTTATTTAACTTAAGTTAATTAATCGATAGTTAATGGATTAAAGTAATTTTTAATAAGACCCTATACTATTTGACCCTTATATAATAAAATAAGTGAGAAAAATTTATATTACACCAATTTTTGGATCATGACAAAATGGTATCAGAGCGCAGGTTCATAGGTCTCACATGTATACAAGTCGAGTTTACATAGAGTTTAAGGATTAGTACGGAGATATCCGTAACTATTAGGAAACTTTCTTTTGTTCATTCTTTCTCATCGTGCGTGCTTACCTTTTCTTTATTCTAAGTTATTGTATACTCTTTTAACAGATGACGAGGACTAAAACTAATGTTACTGGTGGTTGAGGGGAGGCACTTCCCGAGGAAGTTGTTGAGGCCCCAACTAGGGTTAGGGGTAGATCTCGAGCTAGAGTTCGTGCTCATGGTACGACACTAGCCAGAGGTCTCTCCAGAGCACCAGTGAGAGGTTGTGCTAGAGAGGTCTCTTTAGAGCCTCAGATTGATGACAAAGAGGACCAGGTTCCTCCAGAGCCTGCAGTCACACCTTTGCTTCAGGATACATTATTAAGGGTGTTAACTGTGCTGGAGGGATTTAATCAGGATGGTGGTGCAACCGCCACACCTTATGACTCCCAGACTAGAGAAGGGGCTCATACCTAAGAGTAGCAGCAAGCTCCAGTTGTATAGGATGCGGTGAGGTATCTACCAGTGGATCCCGCGGTTGAGAATGATATTGCACCAGCAGTTGGGGGTCAAGTTGCACTGGTGGTTGTTCTGATAGAGGATGAGCAGTGTAGGCATAAGAGATTTCGAAAGATGGATCCACCTTAATTTTAGGGTGGGAAGAGTAAGGAAGCTCATGAATTTCTGACTATATGCTGAGAGTTGCTAGAGGTGGTTGGATTAGCTGAGTTACATGGGGTTCGATATGCTACACTCCAGCTTCGTAGTCCAGCGAGAGAGTGGCGGAGGACTTATTCGGGGGCTTTGCAAGTTGGATCTCCGCCAGTGACTTCAGAGAAGTTTTCTAGTGCATTCCATGATCGTTTTCCATGGGAGCGTGAGAGAGGAGAGTCGCTTGAGGTTTGAGAATCTGAGATAGGATGGTTTATCGGTTACAGAGTATGAGGCACGTTTTTGCTAGTTGTCTAGGCATGCGTTGGCCATTATTCCAGATGAGACAGAGAGGATCCGCAGATTTGTGAGGGGATTGACTTTCTCTATCAGGTCAGCTATGTTTCGGGCATCGAAAGAGGGGGCTTTTTTCCTGTCCATTGTGAGCGCCGCCAAAGAGGTGGAATTGATGGATAGAGAGGAGTTTGGGGACCTTAAAAGGGCCCGTACATCAGGTCAGTTTCATGGTACCTCATTTGGAGGTAGGGGATCACAAAGAGGGAGTGGTTCCTTTAAGCAGTGAGGACTCATTCATGCATCTAATCCGACATCCAAGGGTGGTCAAATATCTAGGGGTTCTTATATCCCGGGTCAGGGCTCGTACGGTTCACAACAACGACCTACAGGGTGAGGCAATTATAGTGGGTTTTCAGGGTCTACACAACAGTTCCCAGGACAGAGATTTTGCTTTACTTGTAAAGATCCTGATCACCTGATGCGGCAGTGTACTTCTTAGAGGGGTCATGGTGGGCCTTGAACTAATTCTTCATTTCAGACTAGAGCACCAACACCATAGGGTAGAGTTCATGGCAGAGTTCAGTCAGGTAAAGGTGATAGAGTTTCTAGTAGTGGTATTGTATACCATCCAGGATGGAGGTGGACGGGGGGGGGGGGGGGGGCACTGTTATGCTTTTCGAGGGATACTCGAGGCAGAAACCTCTGATGCTGTTATTATAGGTATCATCCAGTATGCCATCGACCCGCGTCTGTATTATTTGATCCAGGGTCTCATTCTCTTATGTCTACCTATTTTGCCGCTGAATTTGATGTGATATGTGATAACATGACTGTACCTATTCGTGTTTCTACACCCGTGGGTGAGCCCTTAGTGGTGGATCGAGTGTATCGATCTTGTCTTGTTTCTTTGGCTGGGTATGACACTTGGGTAGACTTAATCATTCTGGGGATGGTAGACTTTGATGTCATTTTTGTATGGATTGGCTTTCTCCTTATCATGCTGTCCTTGATGGTAATGCTAAGACTGTGACCTTAACGATGCCTAGTGTTCCGAGGGTTGAGTGGAAGGGTATTAGTGGTTCTTATCCTAACAAGGTCATTTCTTTTATCCATGCTCATATATTGGTGGAGAGAGGTTATTTGTGTTACTTAACTTTCATTCGAGATACTAGTGTTGAACCATCTCCCATGGAATCTGTCCCCGTGGTTCAGGAGTTTTCCGATGTATTTTCTTCTGATCTTCCAGGTGTTCCTCCCGATAGGGATATTGATTTTGCTATTGATTTGGAGCTGGGCACTAAGCCTATTTCTATCCCTCCATACCGTATGGCTCCAACAGAGTTGAAAGAGTTAAAGGATCAATTGCAAGATTTATTGAGTAAGGGTTTTATTCTCCATAGTATGTCACCTTGGAGTGCCCCTTTATTGTTTCTGAAGAAGAAGAACGGGACTATGAGGATGTGTATTGATTACAGATAGTTGAACAAGGTAACAGTGACAAATAAGTATCCTCTTCTATGTATTTATGACTTATTTGATCAGCTACAGGGAGCATTATTGTTCTCTAAGATTGATTTTAGGTCCGGGTATCATCATTTGAAGATTAGGGCATCAGATATCCCTAAGACAACTTTCAAGACCCGATATGGTCACTATGAGTTCCTGGTGATGTCCTTCGGATTGACTAATTCTCCTCCAACATTCATGGAGTTGATAAATGGGATGTTTCGACCATATCTTGATTCTTTTGTGAATGTTTTTATCGATGACATCTTAGTTTACTCCAAGACTGAGGAGGACCATGTCCGACACTTGAGAATTGTATTTTAGAGGTTAAGATAAGAGAAATTTGTATGCCAAGTTTTCAAAATGCGATTTCTGGCTTAGTTATGTGGCATTCTTGGGAAACGTGGTGTCCAAGGAAGGTATTAGATAGATCCGGCCAAGATTGAGACAGTTAGAGGCTGGACACGACCTACTTCACCTGCTGAGATTAAGATTTTTCTGGGATTGGCAAGCTATTATCGACGATTTGTTCAAATTTTCTCTACTATGAAGCTCCATTGACTAGATTGACTCGACAAGATGTGGGTTTTCAGTGGTCAGATAAGTGTGAGAAGAACTTTTAAAAGCTTAAGACTTTGTTGACTTTAGCTCTTGTTGACTCTACCTGAGGAGGGTTTAGACTCTACTGTGTATTGTGATACTTCAGAAGTTTGGTTGGGTGGTGTATTGATGCAGAAGGGGAGAGTGATTGCTTATGCTTCCAGGCAGTGAAAGTCCCATGAGAAGAACTACCCAACTCATGATTTGGAGTTGGTGGCTGTGGTATTTGTACTCAAATTATGGCGCCATTATTAGTATGGGGTGCATTGTGAGATCTTCACTGATCATCAGCGTATTCAGTATATCTTTAGTCAGAGGGATTTGAACTTGAGACCAGCGGAGATGGATTGAGTTGCTGAAGGACTATGATGTGACCATTCTGTATTATCCGGGGAACGTCAATGTTGTGACTGATGCTTTGAGTAGGAAGACTCTTAGCATGGACAATCTTGCATAACTTAGTATTGAGGAGAGAACATTGGCTAGAGATGTTCATATGTTAGCTAACAATCTTGTCCTATTGCAGATTTCAGAGGAGAGTGATGGGATGATTTCTTTTATTGAGGCTCGATCTTCTTTGGTCGAGCAGATCCGTGAGCACCAGTTTGATGATGAGAAATTATGTCTCATTCGAGACAAAGTATTGAAAAGGATTCTAAGGAGACTATACTTTATTTTTATGGTGTATTGAGGATCGGAGGCAGGATTTGTGTGCCCAAGACATGCGAGTTAATTAGATTGATTCTTGAGGATGCTCATTGTTCTCGATATTCCATCCATCCAGGAGCGATGAGGATGTATCATGATCTGAGTCCGCATTACTGGTCGTGTGGGATGAATAGAGATATTTCAGACTTTGTTTCGAGGTGATTGAGTTGTCAGCAGGTCAAGTGTGAGCACTAGCACCCGGAGGTGTATCTCAGAGGATGCCTATTCTTACTTGGAAGTGGAAGGATTACTGTGGACTTTGTTGTGGGTTTGCCTACCACTATGGGTGGTTATGACTCTATTTGGGTTGTTGTTGACAGGCTGACCAAGTTTGTCCAATTCATTCCGCTTTGGGTGAAGTATACATTAGAGAAGTTAGCCGAGCTATATATCAGTCAGATTGTGCGACTACATCGGTTCATATTTCTATTATATCAGATTGAGGTTCACTATTTACTTCTTACTTCTGGAAGGCATTACAACATGGTCAGGGTACTCAGTTAGATATGAATACCACTTTTCACCCTCAGACAAACGATCAGTACGAGCGGATGATTAAGGCGTTGGAAGACATGCTTTGAGTGTGTGTGATCGATTTCGATGCTAGATTGGATCGCCATTTTCCCTTAGAAGAGTTTTCCTACAATAACAGTTATCACTCTAGTATTCAGATGGCCTCATTTGAGGTGTTGTATGACAGATGGTGTAGGTTGCCGATCAGTTGGTTTGATTCGGCGGAGATGGACTCTTTGGATACAGACTTGCTTAGAGATGCTATGGAGCAAGTCCGTATGATTCAATATAGATTGTTGACGACCTAGAGTCTACAGGAGAATTATGAAGACCGGAGTGTTAGAGCCTTAGTGTTTATGGAGGGTGATCATGTTTCGCTCCGAGTATCACCCATGAAGGGTGTGATGAGTTTTGGAAAGAAGGGCAAGCTTATCTCTAGATTCATTGGATTTTTTGAGATTTTGAGCCTAGTGGGAGAGGTGACCTATAAGTTGTCCTTGCCCCCTAGTTTGTCAGCAGTTCATCCTGTTTTCTATGTCTCTATGTTTTGGAAGTATATTTCGGATGAATTTCATGTGATTTCACTCGATTCAGTGGAGTTGAGTCCAGAGTTGATATTTGAGGAGGAACCTATAACTATATTGGACAAGCAGGTTCGAAATCTTAGGACCAACGAGATCGCTTCAGTAAAGGTGTAGTGGAAGGATCGATCACTAGGAGAGTCAACTTGAGAAATAGAGTCTCACATGCATGCCAGATATCCTCAGCTTTTTGAAGCTTCTGATACTACTTTTACTTTATGGTCGAGGACAAACATGAATTTTAGTGGTGGATAATGTAATTATCGGAAAGGTCCTCTTTAGAGTTTTTGAATATTTGTTTAACTTAAGTTTTCATAGTTAATAGACTAAATTGATTATTTAATAAGACCCTATACTATTTGACGCTTATATTATAAAATAAATGAGTAAAATTTATCACTTTTAGCACTAATTAATTATGAAAATAAATAAACAAAAGAAAGAAGGGACGGACGAAGGGTTACTGTATCTCGCCAGTTACCAGTTGCTTCAGGTAAAATTTTGATTGAAGTTTTAATCTTTCTATGTATGCTATTGCATTAGCTGCTCTTTCTAATGCCTAGACTTTCATTAAATGTTATATATACATGCATACAATTGAAAATGGGGTTGTTGGAATAAATAAATTGTCAGATCCTATACATTAGTACTGTTATATTATTATATTGTTGTATTAGATTGAAAATTAGAATGAGGAAGACTTATGGTGTGCGTATTGTTCCGGTGGCTTTGATTATGTGTCGGACGAGGCAATACAAAATTTATAATTGTTATTATATTTTTTTTTATCATTTGTTGTCAATTTTTGGGGGCTAAGTGAAATAAATTAGTGTTGAAATTAAAGAAATTAGTGAAAGATGATAAAATAAAATTAATAGATTAGAAGCATTTGATGACGGAATATGCATATGAATGTACGTTGGTACAGTGAAGATACATTCTGGAAATTTAAGGCATTGGGGGTTAATGTATGGTTGCTAAATGGTGGGCCAATGATTGGCCATAATGAGCCAATCATTGGTTGGGAAGAAAGGTGTCAAAAAGAAGGATGTTCGAAGTCATTTGAGTGTAATTTTCATAATTTTGGTTATTATATTATGATTCAAATTATGATATTGAAAAAAAGATGGGATTTAATCCTAGACTTGAACTTGGAAAATATGATATTTGAAATGTTAGTTGGCATCAAGAATCACAAACTTGATTATAAAATTGAGTGAATTGTAAGGTCAAAGTTAAATAAATAATAATGTGGGTGTTGTTTGTTTCGAAACCTTATTGTGAATAAAAATTTGAATAGATTCCATCGGTTTGGAAGCTCAACGGAAAGGGAAGTCTCAAGTACCGGAGTGATTATTCTATTGGCTAAGGCAAGTGAACTTCTAAACCCTAGTTAAACATATGAAATTTATGTATTTCTTTGTTTGGTGTTGAGAATAATTTAGAGACTTGTTGCCTTTTTGTTGGTGTTGTAAATTGTGCTTTTTTATCAAAATGGTTATCTCCTCATTTTCATTTGAGCGTGTCATTTGTATTGCATCTGAGACTATGGTTGTGATAGGAGTTATGTGATAAGAGGATGTACCATTTCGAGGGTCATATTGCGTGCCACGATAAAAATTTTATATTTTGAGGGACATATCGCGCGCCGCGACGGTTACTACTATCGAAGGTGTGTCGTGCGCCGCAACAGCTGCCTGGACAGATATGTCCCTCATGGGTGTATCATTAGGGAAGACATGCATCACTATATTTGACATTGCATCTCATGACATTATACATTTTTATTATTGATGAGCTTGAACTTGTTTTGCTGATCTTGTGAGTGTTTTTCTGTGAAACTTGTGACTGTTGAATATTAAGTTGTGTGCTTGGTAAACTGTGAACCGTTAGGTTGTGGTGTGGAGGTTCAGATAGGGTGTAAGGAGTACCCGTATGTTGTTCCCTTAACTTGTGTTTAGAGGTTTGCTTGTTGGGTACCGTGTGGTTTGGTATTCACCCCTTTCTTCTACAATCTTTTGTAGGTTACGAGCCCCTATCTTCGTGATATCTTTTTTTTCTTTGTTTCCGAGGCATCTTTTGGAGAATTATGAGGTAACTGTTTGTCATTTCAGCGAACTCCAATTTATGACTTTATTTTTACTTGAAAGACAATTTCATTTTAGACTTGCGTGTTTTATTTTAGTTTTAGTATTTAAGTTAGAGGCTTGTGCACGTGACAACCTGATTTTGGGGATTGAATTAAGTTGACTTGTTTTCGTAATAGAAATTGTTATTGGACTTCAGTTTATTTTTGCACTTTGTTAGATGTTGAGTTTTAGACTGACTTGTCTTGGTGGGACCATCACACTCATTTTGGGGTTGTGACAATGAATGACCAAAAAAATAAATAAATCAGGAAAACTAAAGTCGCAATAAATCGCAGATAGCCAATTTTTCTTCTAATGTTTATGCAGGAAATTAATATATTTCACATAACGTTACAGCCTTTTGTCTTTAATTTGCTAGTACAATATTTTTTTTCCATTGCGCATAGGTGAATCTATAATTTGAAATTTGTGGTATTAGAATGAGTTTGATCTTATTGATTGGTTGAACTCACATAATGCTCGCCTCAGAATTTACTTGTATTAATATTTCAAATACATATTTTCAACTCGAATGTAATGAATTTGTTGAACACATTGAATTTTCCTAAATCTGTCTCCTAGTCTAATTGTATTGATGTTTCGAAGCTTTCCTTCAGATCTTCTGAAATCATGCCCATGACATTGATCCTTTGTTGGCAAATGTATGCATGCAAGATGAGCGTACAAAATTACTAATACTCCGATTATTATGTTTGAGATCTATGAACAATCGCTATGAATTTTTGGTTTAGTGGCCCTCCTGATCAAAGAGCAGATTCTGGAGAGATTCTTCCTCGACCATATATTATTGTACAACTTAAAACTTGTATGCAAATATGAGTTTTATTATAGGTGTGCCACTCAACAAAGCTATTAGGTTTGAGATTAATAAGCAAGTGATGAGATTTTTGAATTTAGTAGCACGTACCTAATCAAAGAGCAGATTTTGGAGTGTTTCTTCGTATTACACCAACCTGAATTTGTAAGCAAGATGAGTTTATACGATGCCAATCAACCGAGCAATCAAGTTTGAGATTAATAAGCAACTCATGTGATTTATGGATTTAGTAGTCACCTGATCACATAGAAGATTTTGGAGAGATTCTTTATCGACCATATATTACACCAACTTGAATTTGTAATCAAGATGAGTTTATAGGAGTGTTAATTAATAGGCACTCGATGAAATTTCTTGATTTAATGTCCATTTGATCATAGAGAAGACTTTGTAGAGATTCTTCATCGACCATATGTTACACTACAATACTAGTTTATAAGAGCGCCTATATATCAACTGAGCTACCGGATTTGAGATTAATAAGCAACCAATGGGATTTTTGGATTTAGTGATGTGTCCTGATCAAAGATTTTGGAGAGATTCTTCATCGATCTATAATCTTGTGGCCGGTTAATAACAAAAGGGTGATGTGTTGTGGTAAAATATATGTTTGTAGTTGTAATATATGTTTTATCTCCCTATTTATTCATCTTTTTGTATGTTGGTTGGAATTATCACATTGGAATGAAGAGGAGGAGATGGTGGCAACCTAGATATAAAATTCCTCTTAGGAAAATCTTCAGTGTTATCAAAATTTGTTTCATCATTATCTTCAAAATTCTTGGCATAACTTATTTGATCATAGGTAAAATCAGCAGAGGCATGACGACGATGTCTACCAAATCGATTCATAATGTTCTTACATTTCTCTTTGATCTCAGGAAAATGATTATGAGACTTTTTACATTTTGAAGTATCGTTAGGAGAAGAAGACGATGGAGAGTCGTTAGAGATTTGATCTGAAGTACTAGAAACAAAACATGAAACACTTGATGACCTTCTATGTCTAGTAGTTCTTTTCAATGATGATATCGCGTTCTCTTTCTCCTTCTCATTCTCCATTGACATGATCAAAAATAGAGAAATGTAGATTTTGTCAATCAATTACATTATAATTTACAATATCTGGGTTGACTACATGAATCCTTGATATATGACATATCAAATGTAGAGGGTTAATATTGAATGTAGTACGAATAACTAAACATGTCATAAACACTTGGATGGCTATACTTTAGTTAAGGATAGAGAAAGGTGAGAAAATTTTGAGGATGTAACTTTACAAAATTATTTGAATTGAAATATTTTTTAATATAATGAATTTTTTTTAGAAATGTTAGGTTCAACTAGAATTTTTTCTTTGAAGTTATGATGCTTTGTATGTGCTTTTTTATATTATTTCAAAGAGTTAAGGTCCTCGAATGACATTTTAAATATTAAAACAAATTAGTTTTGGAGAATTTCGTTCTTGTTTGTGCATTGGTGTACAAGGGTATTTGACATTAATAAAACAGAACAAGGGAGAGGAACAACATTTTAAAGTTGGACCTTATAAGCTTGATATTTTAAGGCAAAAAACCAAAAAAAAAAAAAAGGAAAAGAAGGAACAAACAACTCAAGATGTCTTCTAGTTCAAACTTGGAAATGAGTTCTATTGACTGATAAAAGACCAATAAAGGGTTCATATTATTAGGATTAAACTTTTGAAGTATTCAATTGACTTCATCTCATAATCCGCCAAGGAAAACCGAAAATCAAAACCAAATGACAAGAGAATCGACACTTGTAAACGCCTAAATATAGAATCAAATGATAATATCTAACCAAAAGGAAAGGAAATCACTAGAACAAGAGATAGACCTTACATAAATGATTTGATAACTATTGCGGTCAAAGTATACCCTAGATGTAACATGGTGTGTAGAACCCGACCCTACACAAGGTATTGTTTTTCAAGTGTTCTTCCAGATTCGCCAAGAACTATGTTCTTCCAAGTATGTAACACTATTTATAGTGTTGGAAAGATTTGTCCTCACGCCCTACATCTAAATTTAATCAGTAAACGTTACGTTTAGGGTTTTACCCATAGTTTCTTCGAAATTCTGAATTTTGTTTGACGTTTTGATTTATATTATGTATGTTAAAATTCTAAGTGATGCGAGAGAAATACTAAGTGAAAAAGAAAGGTTGTAGATGTTGATCAAAGTAAAACTACTTCTTTAGATAGATTATTGGTTGTTGTCACTTTTGAACAAAATCGTGCACACTCAATGGACGTTGTTACAAGTAATATTAACAAAAGGGAACACGATTAATGTACCGCGAGTTGCTTCAGGCAAAAAAATAACGAATTCAGGACACAAACTAATGGATGCATCTGGTGTTAAAGATGCTGAAAATTCTGGGCAATATGTTTTGCAAGTTGAAATCGAGAATGCAACTAAAAATTGCCTCCACACAAAAATTCAACTAGTAATCGGAGCCTTTGTCCGACTAGTCAAGATAATTCTCCATGTAGTGAAAAGGATGCAACTGTAAATTTTCATGACAGTGAGGAGAGGCAAGATATTTGTAATGCCTCAAGAGACCTATTATGTTTGAATAACTTTGACGCTTTATCGAAGACTACTTGAAAGCAAGTAAAGTTAATAGAGAATGACAATGATTTGATTCAAGAAAAGCAGGTCTCACCACCTATGTTGAAAAGAAATTTAAGTCCAGAAGCTTTTGTATTTGTGCCTATTATGTGTGATTGCAAAGAAGAATGAGCCAAGATTCATAATGTCAAATACTATTGATTTTGGGCGAGGATTCTCTTGATGAATATGAGGAAGAAAATATGCTTGATTTGGAAGAGGATTCTCGTGATAAAGATGAGGAAGATATGCTAGACATATGCTTTGATAGTGTGTCTAGGGAAGGCGATATATCACCTAGGATAAAAATAAGTGGAAGCAACAAAGACATAGAGAAGACATATGGAAGACAACACAATTGGAACGATAAAATGATTGAGGAGTTTGTTTCAAGGCACCTACTGATGCGATAGACAAAACAAAACCATTTGATATAATCAGTACAAGATCCAATAAATCCATAAAGAAAGTATGAATTATCAAGCGTTGTTGGCTAGATTTGAAGAAGAAGACAAGAGAAAAATACTTTAGGTTACTTTTGATGGACGGTCAATCTTTTTTAATTCATGCGTGCGTAGTAAAATGTTTGAGGCTGATAACTCAACTTTCATCTTGATTGACATATTTTTACATTATTAAAGCATCCTTATTTGTAATATCATCATGGAGTGTATTACAAACTCTATGGTGACCATAAAATACTAAGTTCTCTCTATCTCTTATCTTCTTAATGCTTGTTAGGTAATAGACGTTAGCTACTTCATTCGGATTAGTAAATTAAGACCTAACCCCCCTTACTTGCACTTATTTCTATTGATATTTTTTATGTTTAATAGAAGGCCACTGTCTAGTGGTAAATTTGTGAAGAAAAAAAAGCTTACAAATAAATTTGATCAAGTAGAAAAATGTGAATAATATGAAAATTTATTTGAGAATCATTTTTCCAAATATTATATGGATTTTCATGCAACAACCTACAATCTATAACTTTATATTGTTTTACATGCAACAACTATTTATCAGGAAAATTCGTAGATATGTTTGGTGCCATTTTGCGCAAAAATAATATATAAGAAATTATTTGTGAAAATTTGTAGGTAACATTTTCATAGTTCAATCCATTGAAAATAAATTGACATTTTATTATTTTGCACCAAATTTCCTAAATAAAGCTATTTGTGAAGAAATCACTTTGGATCTTAATTCTTAAAATTTAGCTACGGTTTTATTGTATAGAAGTTTACCTGAGAATTTTATATCAGAGAATTTGTTGAGTATTTTATTATTGGGGACTAATTGTAGATTTTTTTTTTCTAAGGATATACTTGGGGTTTTGCATTAGCTGATGATTTTCCTACATGAAAATAACATTAAAAAAATTCAAATTTAGTTGTGACTTACTTGAAAATATTATCAGTAGAAATATTATATTTAATTAATTATTTAATCTATGGAGATGTTTAAAATATTTATCAATTTATTTGAAGTTCAATATAATTGAAGTTTGATTCCATAAAAAAGTCACGGGTATGATATCTTTTTGAGTTGAATATTACTCCGTAAAGTATGGCATGACTAGTTACTAATTTAATATTTGTTATGAAATCAAACTCAGAATAATATAATCATAAAGAGAAGAAGACAAAAATTATAGATAGAAGAGGGAACTTTTTTTCTCATTCAAGTGTGTCATACAATGGTGAATGATATCTCTATTTATGGTATTGAAATATCATAACCAAAGGTCATCTTGAAATTATACATAATTATCATCAAGGTTTATATCACCTTGGAATTATACATAGTTATCCACCAAGGTTCATATCATCTTGGAAATACATATCATGACAAAGATAAGTTCATGAATAAGCTTAATGGACAATCCAATTAATCCAATGAATTTATAACACTCCCGTTGGATATCCATAAATAATGTGCCTCGTTAAAACTTTGCTAAGAAAAATCTTGTGGAAAAAAATTTCTAATGAAGGAACAAGAGTACACATATCTTTTGATTAAAAACCTTGTCAGGAAAACTCAGTGGGACAAAATCCCGGTCAAGGGAAAAAGAGTGCAACACATATTATACTCCACCTGATAAAAACATTACTTAATTTCTTGCGATGATGTCTCCAATCTTGTACATCATCTTCTCAAATATTGATATTGATAGTGTCATTGTGATAAAATCGCATTCAAGAAAATGTTGCATGGTAGAACCCATCCTGATATATAATTTTCGGATTTCATGCATATGACAAAACTTTGATCTTAGCCGGACTCATTCTTGAATATCATTCTATTCGTCATGACCTCGTAATTGCAAGTATATCGCTTATTCAACTTGTTCACAACAACAATCATTTTGTGGACATATTCATTTGCAATTGATTATCTTCCTACATTGTAGTTGTTATGCCGTAGTATATCTATCCTTAGAAAAATCGCTTTTTGAAATGTTCTAAGTATAAAACGATTTAGAAGAATATTTAGAAAGAGTCGCCACTTAATTTTTTAAAGAAATTAAGAAAACTTGATTTAAAAAGATTTTAACAGATTAAATCTTAATAAATTTAGAGAAAACGGGTAAGAGATTCTTATTTATGCTTCAAGAAGGTTCTTAAGGCATTTGAAGCACCCGCTAACACACGGTTATCCTATGACTTAGGTTAATTTTTTTGTTTATTTATTTATCTTAGAAACAGATTTAGTATAATAATTGACAATATTCGATCAACTTTAAGAAAATATTTAAATAAATACCAGTTTTTATTTTTATTTTTATTTTTTATAACAAAATGGAACTTTAATTAAAGTTTTTTTTAATGAATTAATTATAAGTAAGTAGAATTTAACCAAACTAAAATTATAATTTTTTTTCATCACTTTAAAAAGATAATAACTCAAACCAAATTCATTAATTTAAGAAGGGAAAAGGGTATGATATACCCCTCAACTTTGTCATTTAGAGCAGATATACTCCTCGTTATAAAAGTGGCTCATATATGCCCTTACCGTTATACAAACGGCTCACATATACCCCTGCCGTTACAAAATGGCTCACATATACCCTTCATTTAACGGAAGTTAATTTTTTTTTTTAAAATTTATATTTGTTACTTCTAATTTTTTTTTTAAAAAAATATTTATGGGTATATATGATTCTTCTATCAATGTTCAAGGTATATTTTAATTTTTTTCATACATAAATTATTTTTTGACTTCTTTTATTATAATTATTTGAGTTTTTTATTCTTATTTTGTTTTTTTCTTTCACTCCTTAGTTTAAAGAGAAAAAATTTAAACTACTTTTTTGTGTATATTGTAATTTAATTTCGTATTCGAAGAAAAAATTTGGTCATCTACAATAAGTTTTACAAGAATATTAGTGAAACATAAATAAATTTGATTATCAAAATAATAATTATAAATTAGTCATTGAAACAAAAAAGTCAAAAAAATTATGTTTGACGAGAATTAAATTTACTCATATGAGATTATATTTTTTAGAAAAAATTAATAAATATTTAGATTAAAATTATTATTTTTTTCATGTTAGAAGAAAAGGATATATGTGAGCCATTTGTTTACAAGTAGGGGTATATATGAACCACTTTTATAACGAGGGGTATATCAGCTCTAATTGACAAAGTTGAGGGGTACATCACACCCTTTTCCCATTTAAGAATGAAAACCCATTTTTTAATTAATGGAAGAATAACAGATTCGCCTATCTTAAAAAAATATTTTTTAAAATAATAAAATGGTTAAGCGAAAATCATTAAAGAATATATATCTTTTAAGGACATAGGTTTGACTTAACTAAAGATATTCATTTTACTCATATACTTGACATAAAAATAAATTATTGTAAAAGATGTTTATATAATAAGTCTAACATAAAAATAATTCATCTTTTGGGGATTTAAGTAAGTTAATGATCAATTCTAAAGTTAGAGTTAAATGAAATTAGTCAACATAATCAAAATAATTAGGAGAGTGAAAGAGACAATGAAATTGGACCCTTTCTTGGGCCAATTTCGCTGCAAGTTCTGGGTTTTAACCCAATCCCATTTTTGTATACATAGACTGTATATCGGTGTATATGGACGTATATATTAGCCGTCTGCGTGTATCTCATGCTTCCGAACACCTGCATTTTACCTCATCTCTATATTCCACATTTTTTTCTGCATACTTGCTGCCATGAAACTGTATAACAGAGTATAACGAATGTATACAATATGTGTACTGCTGCTCAAATCTGCAGATTTGATTTTTTAGCAACACATCTGCTGGTTCTTCCCACCTGTACGCTGGTTATGAGGGGTGTATGACTCAAAAAGATGTTTTGAGCTTTCATGGCTCAAATGAATGATGCAAGAGAGAAGTCCTCCATGGATTCGGAAGGAGTGAAGTCATACAAATAAAAGAAAGAAAAAATATGAATCAATGCCAAACCAAACTGCTGGAACTAACAAATGTAAAATCCAAACCAAATACACCATGCAAAGAAAAGTAACAACTTATGTCTTGCTTGGAAAGATACACAGAATATTATTATGAAATAAAAGAAGATAATCACTTAAGAAGATAGTATATATAAGCTATGTTCAAGTTGTATTTGAGCTTTTGAAAACATGAACAATTCTAGGGAATTGGCTATTCACCAAGAGATACAGAAAACTCTAAATGCTAGGAAAACAGGAACTCACGGCTAAGACAAGACAGAGGCAACACACTACTGAACTAAACAAAATAAACTTAGAGAAATGATCACATTTTTTACAATCAAAGGCACCAAGATGAACAAGTAAACATGTATTTAGCATAATTAGGCTTCTGATTAGTTTAATACAAAGTAGAAAACGAAAGAAGTTAAAGAAGTAATGTTTAACTAGTGAAACAACGAGATTAGATTTAAAACAAAACAATCATGTTCCAAGTCTCATTTTTGAAGAAACAATGATTCTAGCTTGTAAATTACTAGACACATATAAGAATAAGCTAACAATGAACATACGGGTCAAGCCAAAATTAGATTATGACGAGTTATGAACATGATAATAACAAGTAACAACTAAAAAATAAGAGAAACACAGCCAACATTAAGGTTGGCCAGAGCATAAATGAATATTATGAGATTTGACTGACAGAAGGGCATAAAAAAACTACCGAGAGGAAGACTCAAAACACAAGAAAACAAAGAAGAAACTGCACTGCATAGTTAATAATCTTGGAATGAGAACTAAATAAACTTCAAATCCATTTTTAGACACAGCAAAGCATAGATTTAACTACAGTATATACACAATCTAATAAATGAACATAGCAACCAAATATAATCAATGCAAAACTCATTGATATGGGATTCAAACTCACTGCCCAAGACTCACAAGAAAACAAGATTACGGACAAGCTAACCACATGATCAACATACTCTCGTTGACAATCCTTGTATAGAGTATCGGATACTCAAAATATGTTACATTGAAATAGAGTATAAAAGGAAGCGAGGATACCTTTCTTGGGGCAGCGAACTCGAGACGATGATGAGCTTGAGAGCAATGATTATTCTACCACAAGATTCAATTACAAATAGACAACCAAGAAGTTCAAAATCAGCTGCAAACTATATTTTTAGAGATTCGCTTGAAACTTTCTAATGTAAAGTAATTATCGCTTAAAAACTCAACTCCTGAGCCTCTCCCCAAATTCCTTGAGCATGGGAACTATTTATAGGGGAAGAACATAGAAATTTTGGTGGGAGATCCATTGGATTTTTCAAAGAAAGAGTTTGAAATTCTTATTTTTTTTGCTCCTTTCCAAGATCAATAGTAAAAGGCATGGGGGAGTTGTATCTTTATTCTGAAAATCCGTAAAAGGGAGAAAGGGACGAGAAGGACGGCGATGGTACTGTAGCGCCGAATGGAGCTAGAATCATCCGAGTTTTGAGGAAAAGAAGAAGAAGACGTACAAAGGGTACTGTTGGATGCCACTTCTCACTGAAAATTACGGCGTGTGCCTGGCTTGCAGCGTACGTTGCTCGTTCCTCGCTGATTTTCAGCGGAGAAGACGACCTACAGGGGTGGGTCGGGTATTGCTGCTGGGTTGGGAATGTTTAACAAATTGGGTTTGTTATTGAGAATGGGTATCTTTGGTATTGTGTATTGGTGTGGGCTACTGATTATATTGTTTTTGGGCTGCTGATTGTATTGTTGTTGGGCTGAAATTGAATTGAAATTGGGCCCAAAACTAAAGCTGAAAAAATGAGCTTAAAAGGGAAGTGAAAAAGATAGTCAATTCAATTGCAATTATAGCCAAATAGGAATTAAGAAGTTAGCCAATTGAGTAAAAAATAAGATGAATTAACGTTAATTAATTAACGATCCTCTTAATCTTAACAAGATATAATAATTAAATTAATTATAAACTAATTAACTCAAAATTATAACTATAACTTAAAATAAAGTGAATTAATAAAGTTTCTGACTAAAACATAAAAATCTTTTGTGATAATTTTCAAATATTAACAAAATAACATGATAATAAGAATATACATATTTATTTTTTAAAATTATATAAAATGACAAAAGTCCTAAAATAATTTTTAAGTATTTTGAATTTCATGAAACACATTAATTCAAAATTATAACCTACTTAATAATATATAAAATCTTTTTGAGATGATTTTTAAATATTCATAAAATATGCTAATCATATAATTATATGGAACATATTAATTTATTTAAAATTATAAATAAAATAAAAACGAAGCTATTTGAGATAACTTGCAAACCATATATATATATATATATATATATATATATATATATATATATATATATATATATATATATATATATATATATATATATGTATGTATGTATGTATGTATGTATGTATGTATATATATATTATTTTGAAATTCTTATAAAACTAATTATTTAAAATCGTTTGAAATTTAAAAAGCTCAATGACTAATTTATTTATTGGAGGGCCAAAATTGGGTGTCAACAACTGTTCCTCGTTCGACTTGGATGACGAAAGAAATTCGATGCAAATGAAATTGATGAATCCAATTTTGACCGACCACATCCTTATCTTTTGAAAAAGGATTTTGGTACAGACTTTAGCAATTATGGCCGAGCCCTGGTAGCAAGTTTACTACATTTCTCAGGCTATATGAGAAGTCAGACCGCTTGTAGTTCGATAAGCTTGATTTAACGCATGATTATGAAAGAATTCAAAAGTTATCCCGATATCGAATTATGAAGAGAACGAAATGCTCGAGAATAAGATTTGAGAAAGGACGTCGGAATACAACCGATTTTTCAACATTGAACCCGCCTACATATCGTTAAACCTAAGGAATCAGGTTGTTTGTAGTTCGACTCGATCGGTTGAAAAGGAAATCTATTATGCAAGATAACCTTTGGTTTTGGAGGAGTGAAAAATAAAACGAGTGTGGAAAATAGGCTTGCAACCTCCTAGCCATGAATGTGGAGCTCTTCACATCCATAAGTAAGAACTTACATGGACATAATTTCCAAAGTTCGTGGTGCGCTGTCACTCAGATTAGAAAGTTGTCTCTGGTGGACGCGAAATTGAAATCGATGAACTAAAAGAAAAACCCACACGCCTTTTGATAGGGGTGTGGTTTGATTGTGGTGGAAGTTGCTCCTCAGCTCGCGTCCTAAGAGTTTGACACTCCTCTTTAGACTATGTCCCAGTTTGCTGCGAAGAAAAAGAAAATTCCACGTTGTGTCGCATCCCTTTTGATGTCGTCCGCACCATGTTGCAACTTAATTGTTCTCCTTGAATATTTTACATTAACTTCTATCAGTTTGGCATAATGCAAATAAAACATGTATCTCATATTTGCGACATGAATGTTCACTGTACTCTTCTTTTAGTATAGCAGTGGTGAAAAATAGACTAATGTTTCTTGATGGTTGAATGTGATGGCCCTCTTGGCGTTTGAATACAATGGCCTTCTTGGCATTTGAATATGAATGGCCCTCTCGGCAGTTTGAATATGCATGGCCCTCTCGGTGTTTGAATATGATGGCCCTCTTGGCTTTTGAATATGATGGCCCTCTCGACAATTTAATATGAATGGCCCTCTCGGCAATTTAATATGAATGGCCTTCTCGGCAGTTTGAATATGCATGGCCTTCTCGGCAGTTTGAATATGAATGGCCCTCTCGGCGTTTGAATATGATGACCCTCTTTGCTTTTGAATATGATGGCTCTCTCGACAATTTAACATGAATAGCCCTCTCAGCAATTTAATATGAATGGCCTTCTCGGCAGTTTGAATATGCATGACCTTCTTGGCAGTTTGAATATGAATGACCTTGTCGGCGTTTGAATATGATGGCTCTCTTGGATTTTGAATTATGATGGCCCTCTCAACAATTTAATATGAATGGCCTTCTCAGCAGTTGAATATGAATGCCCCTCTCGGCAATTTAATATGAATGGCCTTCTCGGTAGTTTGAATATGAGTGGCCCTCTCGATGTTTGAATATGATGGCCCTCTTGGCTTTTGAATATGATGGCCCTCTCGGCAATTTAATATGAATGGCCTTCTCGGCATTTGAATATGAATGGCCCTCTCGGCAGTTTGAATATGCATCTCCTTCTCGGCAGTTTGAATATGAATGTCTCTCTCGGCGTTGAATATGATGGCCCTCTTGGTTTTTGAATATGATGGCCCTCTCGGTAATTTAATATGAATGGCCTTCTCGATAGTTTAATATGAATGGCCCTCTCGGCAGTTTGAATATGCATGGCCTTTTCGGCAGTTTTAATATGAATGGCCCTCTCGGCGTTTGAATATGATGGCCCTCTTGGCTTTTGAATATGATGGCTCTCTCGGCAATTTAATATGAATGGCCTTCTCGGCAGTTGAATATTAATGACCCTCTCGTCAATTTAATATGAATGACCTTCTCGACAATTTGAATATGCATGGCCTTCTCGGCAGTTTGAATATGAATGGATTTGACTGTGAATATTGTATTCTTTGGTCAAGTAGATATGTTTCACTCATAATCAGATATTTGCCGATAGGCTCTCCCGAAATAGTTGGTCGATAAATATATTATCATTGACGATCTTATTTATTCCTGCATCCACAAAAACAATGTTAGTTTTGGAACACTTATCTGTGTTGATTTCTTCCAATTGTCTTGCTTCATATCTTGCTATCTTTGGAAGTTTGGTTGACCCTACGAATCGCTATAGACAAAAGACAAGATCATATTTAAATTAAAACACTTGTTATGTACGAAGTTTTTAGAAACATAGTTTTAAAGAAAATCTCTGCCAATCAATCGTCACGACATGCACGACACAAACAAAACCCTTTGTTTCAGATTCTGTCATGATAGATATCTTGGAATTTCAGAAGTCCTTGTAAATATGTGATATTGAAGTAGTTGAAGTTGACTCTGACGTTTCGAGTACCCTTGATGGAACTTTTGAGGCCTTCCTAAAAAATTCTATCCTAGTAAATGTTTTAAAAGAAATTTGACGGTAATCACGAAGGTCATGAATATCTTGCAATTTTTTGATATTTCCTTAAAATCATACTCTAATCGGATATTTTGATATGATCTTTGACCCTTGTTTGTAAAAAAGAACTCTCCGTGTAGGATTTTTTAGATCCTCTCAAAAATTCTGTCCCAGTTTCCATTATTAAGGGAAATGGAAATCTTACTGGGAATATGACCGAACGCTTGTGGCGCCTACGTATCCCGTTGAGGCAGGAATCAGGTCAAACGTATTTCCCCTATCGATGGTTAACATGAATAAGAAATTTTGATAAGAAAACGATCGAGGCCGACATAGGCCGCCTACGTATCTCATTTTTGAGAATTCAGGTCGAACGTAGTTCAAATACAGAAGGAATGTCCCAAAGATTAATGCGACAAATATTACAAACAAATTGCGATTACAAGGAAATAAAGGAAAGAAATAACATTCTTCAAATGTAATATCTCTTGACGGCATCTGAATTGATAGCTTTTCTCCATACTCTACCGTCCATCTCTACTAGGACCAAAGCTCCTTTTGACAGTACTTTGTGGACAACATACGGTCCTTGCCAGTTAGGTGCAAATTTCCCTTTATATTCCTCTTGATGAGGGAAAATTCACTTCAACACCAATTGACCTACCTCAAATGTTCGAACTCTTACTTTCTTGTTGAAAGCACCAATCATTCTCTATTGATACAACTGGCCATGACAAACGACACTCATTCTTTTCTCATCAATAAATGTTAACTGCTCATATCGATCACGAACTCATTCGGCATCACTCAATCCAGCTTCCTGAATAACCCTCAAAGACGGTATCTCAACTTTAGCCGGTATCACTTCCTCTGTTCCGTATACTAACAAATACGGAGTTGCTCCAGTTGAAGTTTGAATTGTGGTGCGATAATCTAGCAAGGCATAAGGCAAATTTTCATGCCAACATTTGTAGTTGTCAATCATCTTTCTCAATATCCTCTTGATGTTCTTATTGGCAGCTTCCACAACTCCATTCATTTGAGGACGATATGCAGTTGAATTACGGTGGGTAATTTTGAATTGTTCGCATATCTCTTTCATCAAATGACTGTTAAGATTTGCACCATTGTCCGTGATGAGATAATCAGGAACTCCAAAACGACATATCAAATTATTGCAAACAAAATTAGTCACAACTTTCTTCGTCAAAGCTTTTTAGAAAGCAGCTTCGACCCACTTTGTGAAATAATCAACGGCGACCAAAATAAACCTATGACCATTGGAGGCCGCAGGCTCAATTAGTCCAATAACATCCATGCCCCATGCTACAAATGGCCAAGCAGAACTCATTGCATTGAGCTCGTGAGGAGGCACTTTGATAAGAACTCCATGTACCTGACATTTATGACATCTTTGGACAAATCGAACACAATCATTTTCCATAGTCATCCAGAAGTATCCTGCCCTTAAGATTTTCTTTGCTAATGTAAACCCATTCATATGCGTCCCGCACATTCCAGCGTGCACTTCTTCGAGCAATTTTGTGGCTTTTACAGCATCCACACATAGTAGTAATCCCAGATCAGGAGTCCTCCTATAAAGAATCTCCCCATTCAAAAAGAAGTTGTTTGTCATTCTTCGAATTGTTTTCTTTTGGATGCTTGTTGCTTTTTACGGGTATTCACTAGCTTCTAAGTACCTTTTCACATCGATATACCATGGATTTCCATCCGATTACTTTTCCACATGTAAACAATGCACTGGTTGTTCTTTTAAACCTATCTCAAGTGGGTCAATGTAACTCTTTTTTGGGTGTTGTATCATGGAGGATATGGTTGCGAGAGCATCAACAAACTCATTTTGTATTTTCGGGGTGTGTTTGAACTCGGTCTTCCTAAATCTTTTACATAACCTCCATACCAGTTGTACGTAAGGTAATATTTTAGGATTCTTCACGGCCCATTCTCCTTGAACTTGATGAATCAACAAGTCAGAATCACCAATTATTAGTAATTCTTGGATGTTCATGTCAAGAGCCATTCTGATGGCGAGAAAACAAGCTTCGTACTCAGCCATGTTATTAGTGAATCGAAATCTAAGCTTTGCTGTTGCTGGAAAATGGTGTCCTGATTCAGATATCAATACTGCTCCAATTCCTGATCCTCTAGAGTTAACTGCTCCATCAAAGATCATTCTCCAACCAGGATATGATCTGATATGTCTTCCCCTACAAACATTACTTCATCATCAGGGAAATACATTTTAAGTGGTTCATATCCTTCATTTACTGGGTTTTCAACAAGGTGATCGGCTAAGGCTTTGCCCTTGATTGCTTTCTGAGTCATGTATACAATGTCAAACTCACTCAACAACATTTGCCATTTTGATAGCTTTCCTGTGGGCATTGCCTTCTGAAATATGTACTTGAGTGGGTCCATTCTTGAAATAAGATATGTTGTATAAGCCGACAGATAATGTCTAAATCTTTTAGCAACCCAAGTCAAAGCACAACAAGTTCTCTCTAAGAGGGTATAACGAGCCTCATACGATGTGAACTTCTTGCTCAAGTAGTATATAGTTATCTCCTTTCTTCATAGTTTCATCATGTTGTCCCAACACACACCCAAATGCATTGTCAGAGACGGATAGATACAACAACAAAGGACTACCCGCGCGTGGTGGCACCAATACTGGCGGATTTAAAAGGTAACTTTTGATAGTGTCAAAAGCCTTTTGACATTCCTCGGTCCACTTGGTTGGCGCATTCTTTCGTAACAACTTGAATATGGGCTCACAGATCACCGTTGATTGGGCTATGAATCGACTGATGTAATTCAGTATCCCCAGAAAACTTATTACTTCCTTCTTAGTCTTTGGAAGAGGCAATTCTTGAATTGTCTTGATCTTGGAAGGATCAAGCTCGATACCTCTTCTACTAATTATGAAAGCGAGTAACTTCCCTGCAGGTACTCCGAATGCACACTTGGCTGGGTTGATCTGAACTCTCGCGGGATTTTATGATGACATCGTCCACATACACCTCAATTTCTTTGTGGATCATATCATGGAATATGGTGGTCATAGCTCTAATATAAGTGGCTCCAGCATTCTTGAGGCCGAACGACATCACTCGATAATGGTAGACTCCCCAAGGGGTGATGAATTCTGTTTCCTCTGCATCTTCTTCATCCATTAAGATCTGGTGGTATCCCGCAAAACAATCCACGAAAGATTGCAACTCATGCTTGGCACAATTATCAATGAGTATATGGATGTTTGGCAACGGGAAATTGTCTTTTGTACTTGCTTTTGTTGAGATCCCGATAATCCAGCCATATCCTAATCTTTCCATCTTTCTTCGCTACTGGAACAATGTTAGACAACCAAGTGGGATACTTAGTCACTTCGACGACCTTCGATTCGATTTGCTTCACGACCTCTTCCTTTATTCTTAAACTCAGATCAGGTTTGAACTTTCTGGTTTTCTACTTTACCGGACAATACTCTGAATTGATAGGCAACCTATGTGAAACAATATCAGTGCTTAATCTTGGCATATCATCATAAGACCAGGCAAGCACATCGATGTATTTTTTGAGCAGCTTGACCAATTTTTCCTTTTCTATTGCTGTCAAATGGATACTGACTCGGGTTTCTCTAACCGACTCGTCATCTTCTAAGTTGACTATCTCTGTCTCATCCAGGTTGGGATTTTTATTATCTGCAAGGTTCCTCAAGTCGTCAGTAAGGTGTTCAGGCATCATAGTTTCCTCATCATATTCTTCACATTCATCTTCATTGACTTTACTTAGTTCGTCGTGTTCGTGACATGTCATGACATTGGCAAGTTTAGATTCATTTTTACTGAAAATAAAATAAAGCAATCATGTTAGATAGAAAGAATTTAAATGTATATATTAGAAAGTAATTTGCAGAGGCAAGATAAAAAAATAAACGAGGCTTTTCATTGGAAAAAAGGCGTACAAACTTTGATCATGACTCATGTCAATGTGAGTCATTTCTTTTTTAAACATTACGATGAAAATAAAGTGACATAAAAGGTTGTATCGGGCCTCGTCCGAACTACACCGATTTTCAAAAGTAAAACTTCAAATCTTGTCTTTGTCTACCAAGAAATTTGATGAATCATAAGTGGAGTGGCCACCCAATTCTGTAGCATCTCTTCAGGTTTGGCATCTCGGATGGTGGGTGCCGCAGTGCATTCTTCCAAGATCACAACACAATCTCCTTCATTAAACAATCGTCCCATCCCTTCCACTAGACCATCACTCTCGGACACTAAAGCTTTAGCAACAAATAACTGGTACAATTCTAGAATAGGCTTTGGTATATCAAGGCCATGTTTCTTCCTTGCTTCTACTTTGAATAATTCCTCTTTTGTTGGGGTATAACCAACGCCAAAGCGGAAATTTTGAAGTGGGATAGGAAGGGGTTCAGATATGCCATCCAAATTCTTGCCCAACCCACGTCCAGGCTCAAAACCACTTTTTAGCATGGTTGTGACAAGCATTTTATACACCGACGGAATTGGTGTTTGCGGTGTTATATCTTCAAAAGAAGCATTCATTATCTCCACCATGTGAAAGTCAATACCTTGAGATGAATCGTCAATAACGGGAATAGAGAAGCCAGGGTAACTACGATTACTCCCTTCACCATGAATGACAATTTCATGGTCCTCCCAGATGAACTTCAAGATTTGATGCAATGTGGATGGAAATGTTCCAGCCGCATGGATCCATGGTCTTCCCAGCAACATCTTTAGCTTGTGGATATACCCATCACTTGGAATTCAGTGACAAATTCTGCAGGCCCCATTTGGATACACAAGTCTACCTCTCCCATGGTCTCTCTTTGCGAACCATCAAACGCCCTTACATTCATGCGACTTCGACGGATTTTTCCAACATCATGATTTAGCTGAGTAAGGGTTGATAACGGGCAAATATTGAGTCCTGAACCATTATAAATCAGTACTCGAGCTACAAACTGGTCCCTGCATTTGACAGTGATATACAAGGCACGATTGTGCATCATTCCCTCAATTGGTAATTCCTCTTTTCGAAAAAGAGATTTTGGTGACTCCCAATGACATGACTAACCATAGTTGCCAGATTATCACCACTTGTTCCCGTCGGTACATATTTTTCATCGAGTTCCTTAAACAATGCTTTCCGATGGTACTCAGAACTTATCAATAGAGCCCAAACAGAAATTTGAGCGGGAGTTTTCTCCAAATGCTTGACAATGTAATACTCCTTAAGCTACATTCTTCGCCAAAACTCTTCAGCCTCACCTTCTGTGATTGGCCTTTTTTGGTTCTCCTTTCTTTGTGTTTCTTAAGCTAACTCTTTCGGAATATAACATCTTCCAGAACGTGTCATCCCTTGAGCTGTAGCCGCCTGGACAATGAAATTTTCTTTGGGATGCTCGTTGCTTCTTTCCTTTGCCAAAGAAAATGCCTGATGAGGTGCAGTTATTACAACAAACTCTGGATGAGCCTTTATAGCCAAAGAGGCCACTGTTGGTATGAGTGAGTTGACATTTGTTTTACAGATGGTCCCATTAGCGAGCTAATCTTCATCACTTTCAATCCTATTGATGGTCACTTCCCCATGATTCGGTAATGGGTTAAGATTCACATTGGGGGAAGGGGCCTGAAGAGTGATGACTCTATTATCGATCAAATCTTGAATCTTATGTTTTAAATTGATACAACCTTCTGTATCATGTCCTGCTCCTCCAGAATGGTAAGCGCATCGTTGATCTGCTCGAAAGAACTTTGTTGTGGGATTAATTCCCTTACGTCTACTAGTTTGATCAATCCAGCTGCTCTCGAACGCTCAAAGAGTTGGGTACGTGTTTCTGCCAAAGGAGTGAAAACTCTGGGAGGCTTTCTTTCTAGGTTAGGGCGGGGTAAATTATTGGTATTTGGTTTGTTTTGTCCAGGACTTTGGTAGGCTGGTATATTGGTTTGGTGATTTGGTGGTGTATTTTGGTAGGTTGGTGGTTGATTTTGGTAGATAAGTGGTGATGGTTAGTAGTTCTGTTGTGCATAGTAGATTGGAAGTGGAGCTTGTGGAGGTGGTTGGTAATTATTAACGGTGGAGAATCGGTTGGTGTTTCCAATGGCAGAACAAGACCCAAAATACCTTTGTGGCCTTGACCTTGGGCTAAAAGATACAACGGAGACATTCTCTTTTTTTTTCCTAGCAAATCCTGCGGCCATGGATGGTAAAGATTTGTTGGCGGCCTGCAAAGCAGTGAGACTCGTAAGCTTCCCAGTTTTGAGTCCATCTTCTATGGCTTCTAACATTTTGATCAGCTCTGAAAACTTTTGTCCCATCATGGGCAACATCCTTTCATAATACTTGGGCTCTTGAGCTCGAATAAAAGCAGAGGTTATTTCGATTTCAGTCATCACAGGTTGTACCTTCGCAACTTCTTTCCTCCAACGACATGCATATTCACAATAGTCCTCCGTTGTCTTTTGCTTGATTTTTTCCAAATAGTATCTATCAGGGACTGCTTCGACATTAAACTGGAATCTCCAAAAAATCTTTGGCTAGAGCCCCCCATGTAGACCACTGACGGAGTTCTTGAGACGTGAACCATTCTAACGCCTCCCCACCAAGGCTTCGACTAAACAACCTCATAATTAATGCATCATTTTCCCAATACCCACAAGTTTGTCACAATAAGCTCGCAGGTGAGCCATGGGATTGCCAATACCATTGAAGGTTTCAAATTTTGGAATTTTGTAACCTTCGGGTATTTCCAAATCAGGGTGCATGCAAAGGTCTTCATACTCAAGTTCTGTGATTTTCCTTGAAGTTTGAACCCTTTTAACTGCTTCTGAGATGGCCTCCTTCATGACATTCATTTCTTGTTCACGTTTTTCTTCTCTGAGCCTCCACTCCTTTTCCATCTCTTCATAGTGATCCAGCTCCGGTTGAACAAGAAAGCTAGGACATGGTTCAGGGATTGTGTAGGCTGGTGGAATTTGGAATGTTACAGAAGGGTATGTCAACTGGTTAGGCAAAAACGTGGATTATTTGAGACTGAGGGTGGGATTTGGTAGGTTGGCGTGAAATTTTGGGAGTGATTAGTGTTAGGTGCTTGGTTCTAATTTGGTATTGGTGGTGGAGTTTGGTAAGAAGTGCTGGCGTAAGGAGAGTTGGATACAGTTAAGTCAATGGTATGAGGATTAGGAGTGGAAGTGATGGGTCCTGTGGTATGGATCGGGAAGTAGTTGGGTAACGGAGAACTTAATGATGGAAAGTGAGGAGAAAATCTTCTAGTTTCAAGGGGTGGTTCATTCGATTCAATGGCCAGTTTTGCCAAATGTTTGGTTTGTTGAAGCTCTTCTTGCATATCTGTAATTCGTTGCATTAATTGAGAGATCAACTCACTCTGATCAGTGAGTTCACCATTTCTGATGGTCACATAGACTATTCCTGTTTCTTCAGAAGTACCAGTCATTTTGCTTTTGCCTTTATCCAAAGAGTGATCAGGGAAGGATGATATGATTGCTTTAGATCTTGTAAAGTAGGGATGGTCTGCCAGTTTTGACTTCAGCGCAGATCAGTGTTTACCTGTAGAGAAAAATCACTCAAAAGACACATATGTTATTCTTTGTTTTTAACGAGATATGCAAATAATATATATATATATATATATATATATATATATATATATATATGTAATAATAATAATAATAATAATAATAATAATAAGCACATAAGTGTCATTTTGCTTCAAGCAGATTAATCCACGAAAATAGTTTGGGTGAACGAGTGGACTCTAATGGAAATGAATCTTTCTGTGATAAAATTAGGAAGGTCGACTTTCATAGAATGCTGTCAAATTCGTCCACTCATGAAATTTTCAGAATCTTTCACTAATAACGGAGAATAAAAATTAAAAAGATAGGGATCGAGCCTTAAGTAGGCTGCCTACGTATCCACCAAGGAAATCAGGCCCGACGTAGTTCGAATTACATAAGATAACTTAAACCTACCCTTCTCGAAATTGATAGAGAGACTAGGCTCGATAAGAGCTTCTTACATACCCGCTTATGGGCTCAAGTCTCGCGTAGTTCTTGATTACAAATAAACTTAGACATATGAGGTACGTTACATGAACCTAAATCTACCCCACACTCCTTTATTTCCCTTTCAATCATAGGGTGACGATCCAGTGCTCTCATCATCTGCACCTTCTTTTGTTTTTCCTTTTCCTCTCATGGAAGAAACATTCCCGAAATTTATCTTTATAATGGCTCATTCAATTTCGGGGATCCTTGCAGTTGCTTTAGTGATATTAATTATCTCTTGGTTGATTTTTGCAATCTTTATTTTCACTGAGGCTGTTTCCATGTCAACCTCAATAATTCTCTCTCGTAGCGTCCATTCAGTTTTGTCCAGTATTGCAAGTCTCCTTTTGGCTGCAACTATCCTTTCTTTAGTCTCGATAAATTTTTTGAACATTAACTCTTTAGTTTCTCTGTCACTAACCGAACTACTGGGTGAGATTGGTGTATTGACGTCTTTTTTTTGACATTCTAGCAAATTGACCTTCTTGTGAATGATGAATAAAAATTTAAGAAATTTGGAGTAAATGGATATATATTTTTGAGAAACTCAAACAACACTTCAAGAATGATTTGGACGGACTTTATTGTTGTGAATTTTAATATATGCTTAGGGTGCTCTAAAAATAATAGTGGATTAATTCTGCTTTAGACAAAACAACACATCACACAACAATTATATCAAGAAGTACACAAATAATTTATATCACGTCCGAGATTTGTGACCTTTTTATGCCAAAGGTAGGCCTAAACGTCAAACATAATGTGATTATGATAGATTGATCCAAGCCATTAATTTTTGACAACTCGAGTTTGGAACACAAAGACAAAAATAACCATTAAATACCAATAAAATGGTATAACATAAAAATGACACAAAATAAGGACAAAGCTAAGATTCAGCTTGAATGTTGTTATCAATCTGCCGGTGGAGGAAGTGATGATGACGTTTCCACGTTGTTAGGCCCTGCTCTAGCATTATCCAAATATTGCATTATACTTTCCATTTGAGCCCACATTTCAGGGGTGACCGCTTCGGTTCTGAGATGAGAATGCCTTATCTAGATCGTCGTCCCAATATCCTCAAAACCTTGTTCGCCTTCTGGACTCATGCTGTTGCAATATTCTCGAAGCCACACCTGATATTCTGGAATTTCTCTTTTGGGACCCTTTCCTATATCTATCGTGAGAATATTGTTCCATTCATGAAGTATCTCTCTAGCTCGAAAAACTTCAAAGTTTGGTCGGAAGGAAACTTCAGAAACACTCATGTTGGCTCGAAGAGGGATTACTTGTGCTTGACCAAATTGTTGAAGTACACGCACCGGAGCATAAGGTTGGAGAGTCTTTAACCCAATAAGCTCGATATAGTAGGACCTCTTGCATATGATATATGCCAGGGAATGAGAGAGTAATGAATATTTCCACTGAATTTGGTCACTGATGCAGGAGGTCAAATATTCATACCAATCACCAGTATCAACCGGAGATACAAACATTTTTGTCCTGTCGAAAAAACTGTCAATATGATTTAAGTTGCTAAAGCATATGTCATCCATTTTTTTACGCTTGTGAAAATGTTCCAGTGCCCACACTTGTAAAAGAAGGTTGCAACCTTCAAAGAAGTTTGCTTCCCCTCTCTTACATTTCCCAAGAGTTCGAAATATTTCTGCTAAAATCATGGGAACTAGAGTGAGCTCTTTGCCATTAACACCTTCAAAAGGTACACGAGCCACTGAACATATGCATGTGTTGATATGACCATGTTCTCGTGGAAACACTAAAGTTCCTAGTAAAGCCACAGTAAATGCGATAGGGCGTCTAGCTTGCCAATGAACAAGAGTGCAAGAGAATTCCTTCCTAAACACTTTGTAACTATTTGTGCGTCCATACCTTTCATATAAGTAATCTAGAGAAACCCAATAATGTTCTAAGCATCGAAGTTTCTTTTCACTTTTCAGTCCTAAGTAGCGAAGAGATTTCTTCCCTATTTGAGTGTGAGGAATAATTTGACCTTTTCCTCGAAACTTCAAACTGGTAAAATAATATATTTCCTCCAACGTAGGTGTTAGTTCAAAGTCTTTGAACGTGAACACAACACAGTCTGGATCTCAAAACTGAATCAATGCTCTAATCATATGTTTGTCTGGGTTAACCTTGAATAGCATAGGGAGGCACCCCAACCTTTTTGCAATTGCTAATTTTTCACTTGGAGTAAAATTCTCCCACCATGTTTTCAATTTGAACGGAAAACCCTCGACCATCCTAATTTTGGGCACTTGAGGGACTAAATTCATCTGAAAATTTAAAAATAAAATAAAATAAACATATAACGTCCAAACTCACTATGTCAAATTTAGGCTTGGATCCATCTATCATTATCACGTTGCACAAAACATGTTCGATGGTCGTTGGGTCGTGAAACCCATTGACGTAAGGGTGGACTTCTTAAATGTTGAATCTATACCCTTAATCGATCCATCTAAGGCATATGCATGCATGACTTAAATTGAGGGGTGATTTAGCTCTATCTTATGTTTTCTAAGATTTGGCTTTCTAGACACAAGGTTTCCGAGTGGACAACTCGAGTGAGAAGGCTACACGGTTACGCGGAAGAAGATCCGGACACCCCGCGCATATACCAACTCTCCTAACTTTAGGAACTTTGAAAGAAGTTTGCGGGTGCACAAAGCACACCTCGCGTGTACGTGTGATAATGTGAATTTCCAATAAGTGGAGAAATATTAACGGAATGACAGTTTATAAAGCAATATAAATATACAATTGATGAAAATAATAACAAATAAACAGTTTATATCACATAAGCATAAAAAATAAGGCATTAGGCATGTAATATAAGCAAACAAATAAGCATATGCCAAAAACATTAATAATTAATCTAAGTCTATTATGGTTAGAACCTATTAAATCCCCAGCAGAGTCGCCATTTCTGTTATGCGTAAGTTATCTATTCTTAGAAAAATCAATTTTTGAATTGTTCTAAGTATAAAACGATTTAGAAGAATATTTAGAAAGAGTCGCCACTTAATTTTTTTAAAGAAATTAAGAAAACTTGAATTAAAAAGATTTTAACAGATTAAATCTTAATAAATTTAGAGAAAACGGGTAAAAGGTTCTTATTTATGCTTCAAGAAGGTTTTTAAGGCATTTGAAGCACCCGCTAACACATAGTTATCCTATGACTTAGGTTAATTTTTATTTTTTTTGTTTACTTATTTATCTTAGAAACATGATTTAATATAATAATTGACAATATTAGATCAACTTTAAGAAGATATTTAAACAAATATCAGTTTTTATTTTTATTTTTTATTTTATAACAAAATGGAACTTTCATTAAAGTTTTTTTTATGAATTAATTATAAGTAAGTAGAATTTAACCAAACTAAAATTATTTTTTTTCATCACTTTAAAAAGATAATAACTCAAACCAAATTCATTAATTTAAGAATGAAAACCCCCTTTTTAATTAATGGAAGAATAACAGATTCAGCTATCTTAAAATAATATTTTTTAAAATAATAAAATGGTTAAGCGAAAATCATTAAAGAATATATATCTTTTAAGGACATAGGTTTGACTTAACTAAAGATATTAATTTTACTCATATACTTGACATAAAAATAAATTATTGTAAAAGATGTTTATATAGTGAGTCTAACATAAAATAATTCATCTTTTGGATATTTAAGTAAGTTAAGTATCAATTCTAAAGTTAGAGTTAAATGAAATTAGTCAACATAATCAAAATAATCAGGAGAGTGAAAGAGACAGTGAAATTGGCCCCTTTCTTGGGCCAATTTCGCTGCAAGTTCTGGGTTTTAACCCAATCCCATTTTTGTATAAATAGACTGTATATCGGTGTATATGGACGTATATATCAGCCCTCTGCGTGTATATCCTGCTTTCGAACACCTGCATTTTACCTCATCTCTATATTCCACATTTTTGTCTGCATATTTGCTGCCATGAACCTGTATAACAGTGTATAACGAACATATACAATATGTGTATTGCTGCTCAAATCTGCAGATTTGATTTTTCAGCAACACATTTGCTGGTTCTTCCCACCTGTACGCTGGTTATGAGGGGTGTATGACTCGAAAAGATGTTTTGAGCTTTCATGGCTCAAATGAAGGATGCAAGAGAGAAGTCCTCCATGGATTCGGAAGGAGTGAAGTCATACAAACAAAAGAAAGAAAAAATATGAATCAATGCCAAACCAAACTGCTGGAACTAACAAATGTAAAATCCAAACCAAATACACCATGCAAAGAAAAGTAAAAACTTATGTCTAGCTTGGAAAGATACACAGAATATTATTATGAAATAAAAGAAGATAATTACTTAAGAAGATAGTATATATAAGCTATGTTCAAGTTGTATTTGAGCTTTTGAAAACATGAACAATTCTAGGAAATTGGCTATTCACCAAGAGATACAGAAAAGTCTAAATGCTAGGAAAACAGGAACTCACGGCTAAGACAAGACAGAGGCAACAAACTACTGAACTAAACAAAATAAACTTAGAGAAATGATCACATTTTTTACAATCAAAGGCACCAAGATGAACAAGTAAGCATGTATTTAGCATAATTCGGCTTCTGACTAGTTTAATACAAAGTAGAAAACGAAAGAAGTTAAAGAAGTCATGTTTAACTAGTGAAACAATGAGATTAGATTTAAAACAAAACAATCATGTGCAAGTCTCATTTTTGAAGCCAAAATGATTCTACCCTGTAAATTACTAGACACATATAAGAATAAGCTAACAATGAACATACGGGTCAAGCCAAAATTAGATTATGACGAGTTATGAACATGATAATAACAAGTAACAACTAAAAAATAAGAGAAACACAGCCAACATTTAGGTTGGCCAGAGCATGAATGAATACTATGAGATTTGACTGACAGAAGGGCATAAAAAAACTACCGAGAGGAAGACTCAGAACACAAGAAAACAAAGAAGAAACTGAACTACATAGTTAATAATCTTCGAATGGGAACTAAATAAACATCAAATCCATTTTTAGACACAGCAAAGCATAGATTTAACTATAGTATAGACACAATCTAATAAATGAACATAGCAACCAAATATAATCAATGCAAAACTCATTGATATGGTATTCAAACTCACTGCCCAAGACTCACAAGAAAACAAGACTACGGACAAGCTAACCACATGATCAACATACTCTCGTTGACAATCCTTGTATAGAGTATCGAATACACAAAATATGTTACATTGAAACAGAGTATAAAAGGAAGCGAGGATACTTTTCTTGGGGCAGCGAACTCGAGACGACGATGAGCTTGAGAGCAATGATTCTTCTACCACAAGATTTAATTACACATAGAAAGCCAAGAAGTTCAAAATCAGCTGCAAACTATATTTTTAGAGATTCGCTTGAAACTTTCTAATGTAAAGTAATTATCGCTTCAAAACTCAACTCCCGAGCCTCTTCCCAAATCCCTTGAGCATGGGAACTAATTATAGGGGAAGAACATAGAAATTTTGGTGGGAGATCCATTGGATTTTTCAAAGAAAGAGTTTGAAATTCTTATTTTTTTTGCTCCTTTCCAAGATCAATAGTAAAAGGCATGGGGGAGTTGAATCTTTATTCTGAAAATCCGCAAAAGGGGGAAAGACACAAGAAGGACGACGATGGTACTATAGCGCCGTTTGGAGCTAGAACCATCCGAGTTTTGAGAAAAAGAAGAAGAAGACGTACAAAGGGTACTGTTGGATGCCACTTCTCGCCGAAAATTACGGCGTGTGTCTGGCTTGCAGCGTACATTGCTCGTTTCTCGCTGATTTTCAGTGGAGAAGACGACCTACAGGGGTGGGTCGGGTATTGCTGCTGGGTTGGGAATGTTTAACAAATTGGGTTTGTTATTGAGAATGGGTATCTTTAGTATTGTGTATTGGTGTGGGCTACTGATTGTATTGTCGTTGGGCTGCTGATTGTATTGTTGTTGGGCTGAAAATTAAATTGAAATTGGGCTTAAAACTAAAGTTGAAAAAATGAGCTTAAAAGGGAAGTGAAAAAGATAGTCAATTCAATTGCAATTATAGCCAAATAGGAATTAAGAAGTTCGCCAATTGAGTAAAAAATTAGATGAATTAACATTAATTAATTAACGATCCTCTTAATCTTAACAAGATATAATAATTAAATTAATTATAAACTAATTAACTCAAAATTATAACTATAACTTAAAATAAAGTGAATTAATAAAGTTTCTAACTAAAACATAAAAATCTTTTGTGATGATTTTCAAATATTTATAAAATACCATGATAATAATAATATACATATTTATTATTTAAAATTATATAAAATGACAAAAGTCCTAAAATAATTTTTATGTATTTTGAATTTCATGAAACACATTAATTCAAAATTATAACCTACTTAATAATATATAAAATCTTTTTGAGATGATTTTTAAATATTCATAAAATATACTAATCATATAATTATATAGAACATATAAATTTATTTAAAATTATAAATAAAATAAAATTCTTATAAAACTATTTATTTAAAATCGTTTGAAATTTAAAAAGCTCGATGATTAATTTATTTATCGGAGGGCCAAAATTGGGTGTCAACAGTAGTTGGTATATTTCTTTTCAAAGAAAAATCACATATTTTTGCAATATAGTGTGTCATTGATCTCAACCAAACACACTCTCGGCTCGCTTCATGGAGGGCTATTATTTCTGTAGGTTTGAAAAAGTGATTATCAACATTTGCTTTATTGATCGCCAAGATATTATTATGCCTCCACATGCAAGCAAATAGTGTGTTTGAGACCAAGCTTTATGTGGAGCAAATGAATATTCTGCATCTACATAACCAATCAGTTCTAACTTTAATTCCTCAAAATAGAATAAACTCATGTCTATGGTCCTTCAAAGATATTTAAGTAGGTGCTTAAAAGTATTTCAATGACGTTTCATTAGGGAAAATTGAATCTTCTATGTAAACTTACTGCAAAATAGATCTCCGATCGAGTATTGCTAGAAAGACGCACTAGTGCCTTGATTGCACTAAGATATTTGAGTTTCATCATCAAGAAACTCTTCATCCTTCTTTTGAGATCAAACTGAATCATCATTTATGTCAAGCAATCTCATAATTATTAGGGTACTCAATGAATGTGATTTATCCATATAAAAATCCCATCAAAACTTTTTTTTGTATGTTGATTGATGGAAAATATTTCATTCATCAAATTCTCAATTTAGGTCAAGACAAAATTTTGTCTTTCCAAAATCTTTTCATTTTAGATTTCCCTTGTCAAACACTCAATAGCTTTTAAACGTTCATTAAGAGTGTTAGCAATGTTAAAGTCATCAACTAACACAGTTTATAACAAATTCACATCCTGACCTTTTCATAAAAAATGTAAGGACAACTAGGGTCATTCTTTTTGTACCCTTTTCTTCCTTGATTATTTCAATCCATATAAAAATTCTTGAAGCTTTATTGAAAAAGTTTCCTTCAAACTTTTATATACTTCAGACATCTTGATTGCTTTAAGGATTTTCATATAACCTTTAGTATTGTCTAGCCACACATGATAATATACATTATATGCATTCAAGTTTTTCTATATTGTCAGATGAAAACAAATCTCATAGTATCCAACATAGGAGAAAACATCTTCAATAATGTCAGAATTTTTGCCACAAACCTTTATGCCTCAAGGCACAAGCCGTACTTGATATCTTATAGTTATACCAATGCATAATAATCTATTTGTATCCCATTAACATTATACTTTAATTTATGGATTATAATCACTTTGCTAAGTAAAACAAAATATATTTGAATTATGTATTTTTCTTGGCCAATCATTGATCTGTTCACACTCTATGACATATTTGAATTCAAGATCCTCGTTATAATTTATTTCATTAAGCGCTACTGCATATCAAAGATACTGTCGATAATTATTTGATATTGATTCCAATATGACATAATTTATCGAGATCTCTTCATTTTTCATCATTTTTAGGTACTTGAACCTTTTTCAAGGTTTTCTGAAAGTGTTACGTCAATGTGCTTTTATAACACTTGCCTCATTATCATGACCATATTGATCATTTTCTCCTCTCCTTCTTCAAGAAATTTTATATTTGGAACCGATTGGTCTATTAAGCTTCAGGAGTATCATAGACTCTGTCCTTCAAGGACTATTCATTGGAGCATTTGTAGTTGAATTATAACATGAGGTTAGTAAATTCATTGACAATAGATTTGAAACATTATGCAAAAGAATTACCCCTTAACTTCATGTTCACATTTTCTTTTAACGAGAATCTAGATACTTCATAATTAACCTCATAAATAATTTTCAGCTGTCAATCATCTCTCCTCCAAATGTTAGGAAATCTAACATTCTTCCCGACCTAATTTGGAAATTCATCTTTGTGCGTTGTAGAGCTATTAAAATCATAACTGCACATTCAAACTTTAGATGAAAATTATTTGGTTTCTGACTTCGGACCAATTATGATGGGAAAACCTTGTTGGTTTGATATATACATATGTTGCTACATGTTAAACAAATTTATCTCATACAAATCTTATTTGGAAGTTTTGCTCTCATACCCATAATTTATCCATAGTTGGAGTTATACAACTTATGCTAAATCAACCAACATTATCAGTACAATTTCAATGTTGGAATTGTGCTCTTAATTTAATAATCGAGCAAACAACCGTACAAACACCAATTTGTAAGTTGACAACAAAGAACATGTGATCATTGCATAGATGCATCTATCATATAGTTGGAAATGATCCATATGACAGATGAACAAGCCATATTCACCTTTTTATATGTTCCAAATAATTTCAGAAAATACAATCCCAACCTTAGCTGGTACAATGATAAATGATAATTTTATCAATAGAACAAGTAACACAAGAGAATGCTTGAAGAATCTTTTCATTTCTTCATTATATAAGCCAAATGAATTCTCAATTACATTTGCATCATATTTAAACCAGAATGATCTACCGGTCATGTCCACTGATCTTTATTTTAATACTTTTATAGTTCACTTTTGCATGTGATTTCATCAGCATGTCCATGTTTGTCTGCAACAAACAAGAGGAAAAAGGGGTAATCTTTTACAAAAATATTTATAACCCACTTCGGTTGTAGTAATCTGAAGATATTAAATCTTTTCATAATTTATAGTCTCAAAATTTCTTTTCAATTCATCCGGAACCTAAAAGATTCTTTTCATAAGACTTACTACAACCCCAATATTATTCCTCTGGTAATTACACAACTCGTTAGAGCTTGCAATTAGTTTTGTGTACCAACATATTCCATGACACCATTCATATGGTGGTCATCTCCTTCAAGGAGAAAATTATCTTATTATTGTTATGGTCAAAATTATTATGAGTAAGACATGTTTCTTGCTTTACTTTTGTTGTACCATTATATTGGTCACAATTAGTGGCAAATTTATGTTGCCACACAATCTCATATCACATATATACTAAAATAAACTATTAGTATAAGAGAAATTTTTGAAAATATAAATGTGTAACAAGAAAAATTAAATAGAATATGTTCCTACTCACAAGTGTTTCAACTGCAACACTTTTGCGAAGTGTTAAAACTTTTAAAACATATTCGTGCTGATAAGGTGTTATAAAAGCAAGCTTAGAATAATATAATAATAAAGAGAAGAAAATAAGAAATGTAGATAGAAGAAAGAACTTTTCTTCTCATTCAACTGTTTCTCACAATGATAAATGATATCTTTATTCATAGTGTTGAGATATCATAGCCAAATGTCACCTTGGAATTATACATAGTTATCATCAAGGTTCATATCACCTTGGAATAATACATAGTTATCCACCAAGATTCATATCATCTTACATATCATGACAACGATAAGTTCATGAATAAGCTTAATGGACAATTTAATTAATACAATGAATTTTTAACAATAACAGAATAATTATTATTATTTCAATTAAATTTAAAGTAATATCATTAACAGTGTACTAAATTGCTTATTACTCAACAATTAATAAAAAATTTAAGTAAAAGAAACTATCATTTCTATTTTTCACTACCATGAAGTTTATTGTTTTTGTACATAGATTGTATCAAGTAAAAGATAATTTTTTAAAAATGTTTTCCTAATTATATTATTTTTTATTTAACATTTATAAAATAAATGATATAATTTAATAGTAGTATGTTATATAAAATAAATTTATTTTAAATATTATAAGCGAGACTTAAATATTTAATGATCTTTTAATTTTATTTTGAAATTTCTTCAATTAATAATTTTATCGATTGATTAATTCTTATATAAAGCAATTACAACAATAATTTAGACCTTTAGTGTGTGAATCATAACAATTTACCTGAAGTTGTATTATATATTTGTGGAGTAATTCTGTCAAAATAATAAGATTATTTATATAAGGGTATTATAAATTATAGTTTAAAAAATGAATACCCTTAGTATAATGTGTAGTAAAATATAAAGTACATAATCGTATGAACGCAGACAGCAAAAATAAAAACGAAGACAAGACAAAACAATTAAAATAATGGAAAAGTGCCTAAAATATCTTCAAAGTATTGAGAATGGTACCAAATTACCCTCCATCCACCTATTGACTCCAAAATACCCTTCTCACCCACCTATTGGCTCCAAAATACCCTTGTCATCCACCTTTTGGTTCAAAATTGACCACTTATTTAACGGTTTTATATTTAAGCTATTTAACTATTTTTTTAAGTATGTGGCTCTCAACTATTGTTATAATTTAACTTATTAGTATAATTTATAAATCAATGACTATCCACCTATAACTAATTAAACCCACCAAATTAATAATTCCGTCACGTTATCAATGCAACAATAGAAAAGCTACTGTCAATTGAGTGTTTTTAAAAAATTGAGACGAAAATATCTATAGAAGTAATTATCATACATTCAAGTGTCTAAATAAAAATTACCGACAAATTTAAAAGTGGGACTATGTTCATCTTAATTATTCTTACGTCTTAATTATGTGATGTTACTTCCTAGGTAACTTTTTTTTTCAAAATAATATATTAAAGGTTTTAAAATAAATTGTAAATATTTATAAAAGTATATTTTTTAAAAAATGCATGAATTAATTCGGGATATATTATTCTTTACATTTAATCATAAATTTCTAATTCAATCTTGAAAGAGAATCATATTGTAAGTGTGCTCCTAAATAAGCGGCTCAACATAAATTTAATTGGGGCTTTAATTCGGACTCGAATAATTTTGGATGTCATTTAAAAAAATCTATAATTTCATCGTGTTTTAGTAATGTTGATGACGATTTTGATATAATAGCTGAATTATTAATTGGGTGAGATTTAGTTAGTAATGAGTGGACAGTGAGTTGGTTTATAAATGATACAAATAATTTAAATTATAACCAATAGTTGAGCATCAAGTATTTTAAAAAATATTTAAATAATTTAAATTTAAAATCATTAAATAAGTGGTCAATTTTGAACTCAAAGGTGGATGACAAGGGTATTTTGGAGCCAATAGGTGGATGAAAAGGGCTTTTGGAGCCAATAAGTGGATGAAGGGTAATTTTGTACCATTCTCAATACTTTAAGGGTATTTTAGACCCTTTCCCGTTAAAATAATTCAATTCTTTTTCACAAAATTTTGCCAAAAATATTTCATTAATTACCCTTAATTTTCTATGGAGAATTACTTGAAAAAACCCATAAAACTTTCATGAATTCTTACCAAAAAAAAAGTTAGTGTAAAAGAGTATATTTAAGTATGTATAATAATTTCTACCATGAGATCACCATTATCTATAGTAAAATAGCCTAATAGGTAACCAATTTTATTTTTAAAATTACTAATATCACACAAAGAGGTTTATAATTTAAACATATCCTTAGGTGATTTCATAGTGTAAAATCAAAAGAAGTGCAGTACTTCTCGATTTGGAACGCTTAGGCCTGACAGATAGAGCAGTTGATGGAATTCTCAAATTCAATAATATCTCAACTTTTTTCCCATGGAATTTCTTTGAAAATTATTTTCACAGTGTTTGAAAGGAGAGGGCATGTAGTGCTGGAGGTATATTAGTGCTCGGTGAGATTTTGCATACGAACTGTTAGCCTAATAGAATCAGATAATTTTAATATTGAAATACTTAACTAACTTGTGACTTGTTGCAAGAAAAGAAGGAAAAGAATGAACCAAGAATATAACACCTAAAGAGAGAAAAAATATGTCCATCAATCAAGGGAAATAAATCAAAAAGGAAAGAAATCAATTCAGACTACATTACAAAAAGAAAACAAATATTGCATTTACTATTGCAATAAAGATATGTCTTGTCTCTAGAATCAATTAGGTTCTCAAGCGGATCATGATCAACCAGAGATTCAAGAAATCAATCAAATATATTCAAGATTGAAGAATATATTGATGATTGTAGAAGAAATCAACTAAGGAAGGAAAGAGATAATGTGTATCAATCGAATGACACTGTCAAGACAACAAGATCAGTTAACATCCAAGACTACGTAAAAGAAATCAAAATCAAAGAATGCACTAAAGTTAATGAGATCAGCCAAAGATTCAAAACCACAAAAAGATCATCATACAAAGGAACAAATTAATTTGTTCATGCACATATCTGATATGAACATGTATCAGCAAATCAATCAGAATAAAATCAAGGACTTAATTAAAATCCGTGATTCAAACTCCCATGAATTTTCTTAAAAGAGCAAAGTCCTCCAAAGCTATATAACCTCTCTTAGCCATAGTTGTGAAGTACGTACTTCACTTGAACTTATATTGTAATCTTCTTTTATCTTTTATAAAATTCTGTACAACCTTGAGTGAACAATTGTAAATAAAAGAGAAAGTAAGATATGAGTGTAGGTTATACAGGTAGAAGTTGTGTCGAAGAATAAGATCTGATTTTCATATTAGATGGACTCTTAATCGTAACATTCTGTAAGACCCAAGTTCTCAACAAGATCTTAAGGAAATCCTTAAAACTCAAGGGGACTGGATTAGGAACCACATCAGTGATCCAAGCCAGTATAAAAGCACTCTGTGTTATTTACTTACTTTAAGTTATTATTTCTGTTTATCTGTTTTACTAACGTGCCGGTGAATCGACTTACCTGAGTAGGAAGTTGACTGAAGGAAATTTTATTATTATTGTTTATCTGTTTTACTAACGTGTAGGTGAATCGACTGACCTAAGTAGGAAGTCAACTGGCCAGAGTAGGAAGTCTATTGAAGGAAATTTTAATTCACCCCCTCTTTACTTTCAATTGGTATCAGAGCGAATCTCACTATTTTAATGTTTAACAACACGTGAGCAAAGTTCCAATGACACACTATCAAATTACTTGTCCGTTACTTCAACATGAACATTCGTCACTCTGACCACTATACTTTAATAGATAATATTACTCTCACTGGAAAGACAAATTTAGAATCTTTGTCTCTTCAAATGATACATCAAGCATGAATAGTAATCAAGAATGGCCCGAAAACTATTCCAAGATTGACTGAAAAAGATGGCACTGAAAAACCATTTGATTCTGAATCATTTGATTATCACTAATAAACAACAAACAGAGCTATAAGTTTGTTATTTTGTGTAGTGAGCGGAACATAATATGATAAAACATTAACATGTGAAACTGCAAAATAAATGTGGGACAAACTAGAAGTTACTTATGAAGGAACTACTAAAGTAAAGAAAGCTCAGGCCAGTTCATTTGTAAATGAATGAGTTGTTGAAAAAGTCCGAATATTAAAATGTTGAATCTATGTTCTCGAGATTCAGTAAAATTATCCGGAAACTCAAATAACTTGGAATGGTGTATTTAAATGCACTACAGTCAGAAAGCTCGTTAGGAGCCTTCCCAAGGCTTGGAAAACTAAAGCTTCTATTCTTGAAGATGGATATATGCAAAGAATGACATACGATGAACTTCGAGACAACTTAATGACCTATGAATAGAATCATATTAACAGGTACAACAAGGATGATAAAAAGAAGATTGTGACATTTGTGGCTGAGACATCTGACATTGGAGAGGAAGTCGATTAATGTAAAAGCGAAGGAATGACTCTCATAAATAGATGTGTCAAACAAATTGTTAGACAAAGAAGACATAGACCTCAACAGAAATTCAATAACAATGAATTCAAAAGAAATGACGATCGCTGCTACAATTGTGGAAAACCAGGACATAACAAACAAAACTGCCAGAAAAAAGGACAAATGATCGAAGATATGACGAAACCTGGAGTCAAGGAGAAATATTTGAAGATGATCATGATGAAACCATCAACATATGCTTCATGACACTAGGTGAAACAAGTGAGATAAAATCTTTTAATTGCCCATATTGTAATGACTTGCAAGAATCTTTGGATACAGTTAATGAATGGAGGGCACCCAACTATTGTTGTTGGAACTCTACCATTATATATTTTTTCTTTAATGATTAATTAAAACTTGGATAAAGGTACATTTCTTTACCTTTTTATCATCTCTCTCCTACCCACCTCTCTTTTCTTTCATTTTTTTTCCCGTACTTTTAATAAATATTTCTTAACTTCATTTTCTTAAGATGTTGATATATTGATTAAAAGAATTAATTAATATTTTTTATCACAATAACTAAAATCTTTTTTGGGACTGAGTATTTAAAATACTCATATCATTCAATATAATAATATCAAATTAACTCAAAAATATTTAGTGTTTTCTCATTTACTAGCACCTAAAAAGATTATTTTAAATTTAGTTTTTCATTTTTGTTAATTCTTTTTTTTATATATATGTGTGTGTGTATATATATATATATATATATATATATATATATATATATATATATATATATATATATATATATATATTGCCATTCTCTTAACAGAGTATCCATTATTTTTCTTAATTTAAGTTATAAGAAAATACTCGATAGAAAAGCGTTGGAAAATGTATATTATAATTGAATGTACGTAAAGACACGAAAAAGGAATTCTAATAATATTAGGATGAATGATATAATAGTAATAATAATAATAATAATAATAATAATAATAATAATTTAATGAATAGTTAATTTAAGATTATATGGAACTGATTGATTATTGAAAATAAATTAAGCATTGTAAGTTTTGATTTATAAGACTCAAATTTCGTTCAGTGTTCTGCGTCATCTGTAAAATTTTTTATAAACATTTATAAGTCTGCCACTCCTTGTCATGTTTTGTCTAGTTGTCATTCTTACAATTAAATAAGGTTATGGGGAAAGAATAAGTATATTTAATTTCAAAATAAGATTCAAAACCAAAACAAAAATAATCTTATCAAGTCAATTTATATGCTAAAGTAAATTAGTTTGTATTTTGAGTTAATATGATTCTACTAAATATTCTGAAAAATAAGTTTATTTTTAATGTTGAAAATTTTGTAAGTGGTTAAGTTATTATAACAGAAAATGTATTTATCAATTTTTTTGTTTATCAAATGTATTAATTATTTAATTATGTTTTGAAAACTAGACATTTATTAGGAGTAAGAAAATAAAAAGAAAGAAAGAAAAGAGAGAGATGAGTAGGAGAGAGATGGTAAAAAAAGTAAAGAAGTGTACCTTTATCCAAGTGTCAATTAATTAATGGAGGGTCACCCAAATACTTTTGGTTGAACCTCTACCATTGTAAATTTTTTTATTTATTAAATACCTAATTGATCTCTTTGATGACTTGAACAATTCTTAGACAGCACAACTGAGGTGTTTCCAACAATTTCTCTACACTTCACTGGTGATGCAACCATGATTTTAAGACCAACAAACTATCTCGAGGATATGGGTATTATTGTGAGTATTTGAATCTATCTGCATTTCTTATTTAAAAAATGTCATACTAACAATTCTAGGAGTTCAGTTTTTGAATAATAGTTACTTTTCATACTTAAGTGTTAATATTACATTTTAATATAAGATAGGATCATTCTATACGATTTGACTCGACAAAGAATTGAATGGGTAAATTATGATTATAAGTAGAATTTTCACGATTTGATTTTGATATTGTTAAATAGATTTTATGTTATTGATGACTTACAAAAAGTTTTTATTTTATGTAGGTTCATTACATGTGAACTTATCTATGACCGCAAGTACATACGATGTTACTCAGGCTAGCACTATCTATCATATGCTAGGGCAAATTTTGTTCATCCTTAACCTATTTTGGAGCCAATGATCAATTTCATATTTGTTTAGCTTTACTTTAGATTTGTGTTGTATTATTGATCATGTAACAAAAAAGTACTAATAATGTAAAAAGAAAAGTTCACCTTTATATGGACTTATTTATTTTGAACTTAACTAAATTTTTAGTAAATATTTATTTAATAAAAGGACCGCATTTTAATTTTAGGAAAATTAAGAAATCAATTATGGAAAAATACTTAAAATTTTTTACTTGAAAATCAACATATAAATAAGAGATAAAGTTAAACCTTTTACTTCTTATTTTCACATAATCTTATTATATGAACAAAACTTTTGTTGCTTATCCTCGAATTTCATTTCAATATAAATTTATTTGAATATTTAAGTTAACTAGATATTTTAATCACCACAATAATTCCAAGTTACTTGGCGTCTAGTTGTTTTTTTTTAGTTGGAAACCTATGCATCATATTTCTCTTTTGAGAAGGTGGCCGAGATAATAAGTAACCTTATGGTGTATTGTTCTTTGTTTGTTTGTTAGTGGATGTTTGACCATCTTTTATTGTTAATTTTGATAAAAATAATTTTTATTTTTAAAATAGATTTAGAATCAAAGTTGTGTTTGTCAATGAATTCAAATTAGAGTTGTTTTAAAATTTAAGTGAGTAATTTTGAGAAAAAAATCTGATAACAACTTTTTGTTGTTCTTATAATTCTTGTATTCAACTTAAAGTTGAATTTCAATTTTTTTTTGGCTAAATGTATTTTAATTTCTTGAGTTCAACTCTTAAAAAAAAGTAAAAACTTTTTTATAAGAATATGATCTTATTTATCAAAATAAAGGTATATGACATAAAGAAGGAAACAATAAGCTTTCTTAATTGCTAATGCCTTGCCTTAAGTTACATAGAAACATAATGGAAGGAAACAATAAGCTTTCTTATTTGGCTAACGCCTGATTGGAAGTTACATTGAAACAAAAATAAATTTCAAATATATTATTCATTCTTTCATGCTATGAAATTTTAATTCTTCAATTTTTATTTTCACTAGTTTCTATAATTCAACCTTTGGGAGGACGACGCCCACATTCACACCATTCACCATCACAAAATAGAGAGATATATCGCCACAACGACTTTTACTGTCTGCGTCTGTCTGGCAACAACACCTGGAAATGTCTTTTGCTTCAACCTTTGACGAAACACCTATCAAACTAAATGTTAGAATCTATAGTTTATAGAAAAAACATTTCATATTTGAGCACAAGAATCTATTCAAAATTAACCTAAAAATATTAAAGAGAAGTTTATGATACTCCGTTACTAATAGATCAAATCAAGCAAAAGACTTATATATTTCTATCATCATAAACATTAGGAAAAAAATCCACACTTTTAAAGCCATATCTTAATTTTTTTTGTATGCTAAGTCACTTGATGATGATATTTTGTTTTCTCTGTACCCTTTTTATACTATATTTAGTTGACTATTGAAAAATAATATATTTTGTGAATCTTGTAATATATTTCTCTTTTCTTTTGGGTCAATTAAATTTAAGTTGACATTATAATATATTTTGTTGATTGAAACATGTTATTTGCGTACGTAATGTGTTCGGATTTTATTTGACTTAATATGTATATCATTTTGACATATGGCACAATCCTATTAGATCTTCTATTTAGTTTTCCATGTTTGGTCATTTGACTAGGCCTCTAGGAAAAGATAACATCTTGGATTAAATAAAATGAGGGATAAATATAATAAATTGTAATATGCAAAAAAAGAAGCAGATAGTATAAATTTTCCAACGAGGAAAAGGCCTTATTCCCTTTAGATGTTTTATGGTTTGTTAATTTATTTTATCATTTATATCAATACACTTGTTTACTTATTAACTAAAGTTATTTCACTTGCTTTCGTGACTTAACTACCTTTGGTTTAGATTTTTTGCTTTAGTTGAATGTTAGTACTGGTTCTCCCACCGAGTTTTAGTGTGGGTGTCAATCACGACGGTCTGGGTCATGACAAAGTTTGTATCAGAGCTAATTTACCAAAATGAGTCTAATGGAGTATTGGTGAACGATACAGAGTGACCTTCAATTTTATTTAAAAGGCTATAGGACTTTAGGAAATCTCCATTTTTTTCTCGTTTGTGCTATGACTTGTTTCTAATTGGTATCTGATGATTCAAATTGGTATCTAACTTCTTTCAGTCTTCTATCTGTAGATAGTTATACTCGGTATAACGATGTAAGGCTGGTAGCTCCTGCTAATGCTCTAGCTGAGGAACCCGCAGCGAGAGGTCGCGGTCGAGGTAGAGATAGAGGAAGATCTTGGGGTAGAGGCCATGAGAGAGTGACACCTGTCGTGGATAAGGTACCAAACAATTATGATTTAGTGGATTAGAACCCTATGGCACATGAGAAAGTGATAGGAGAGGATGAGGACGTTAAGAATGTTGAAGAGGTTGAGCAAGTGGAAGGAGGGAAAGCTGAAGCCATATGATTCCTCCTATTGATATGGTGTAAGCTCAACATATCATGTCATTTCTAAAAGGATTGGATAGTCCGGGGATAATTCCACCTAATCAAGCCCCAGTGTATCCCTGTACTTTTAACAATATGCCCAAGCTGGTTGGTAAATGAGGTAATGATGCTTTCTTACGTCCTTTGTTGGGTTCTGTGATGACATATAATGAGCATGATATGTTGACCAAGTTTTTGAAGCTCAAGCCCACAAATTTCTTGGTTCGGAGACAGAGGATGCTTATGAGTTCACATTGGATTGTTATAAGAGGTTTCATAAGTTGGGTATCATTCACCAACATGGGGCTGAGTTCGTGTATTTCTAATTTCAAGGTGAGGCCAAGCAATGCTAGGCAACATATATAGAAAGAAGAGACTTTATATTACCCCCAGTTACTTGGACCCAATTTCATGCCTTATTCTTAGAGATATATGTGCCTAGGACTTTGATATATCACAATAAGGATGAGTTTATAGTATTAGAACAGGGTAGTATGTCTGTGGCTGCTTATGAAGCCAAGTTCCATGCTTTATCTAGATATGCTACATAGTTGGTTACCATAAAAGAGGAGAGGATCCAATTGTTCATTACAGGTTTGGATTCTAAGTTACAAGTGTTATATGTTCACATGACTTATACAAGACTGAGTTTAATGAAGTGACTTATAATGTCAATAATGTGGAGGGGTGAAGCGAGAAGGTCAATCTAAGTCATTGTCTAAGAGGGCCAAGAATTATGACAATTTTCAGGGCTCATATACTAGAGGATACGGTCGACCTACACTCGCAACCAAGCCAATTCAGTCTGTCATGCCTGCCTCTACAATTAACTATTTGGGAACTCCTAATAATTTTTCAGCAGATTAGAGTGTCAGGCAACAAACCACCGGGGGGGCCACACTTGATTTAGTTGTGGGGAAGTTGGACACATGATAAATAATTTCCCACAACCGCGTCCACTTGATTCTGGACAATATCCTTCTCGAGCAATTGTACTAGCAGTAAGTGGTAATAATGATAGGGTACGTCTACAAGTAGGATGAGGAGGAAATCAAAATGGTTGTGAAGGTAGAGGAAATGGTAGTGGAGGTAGAGGTAAAAGATAACCAAGCAGGGAGGTAGCTCGTATCGATGATAGAACTCAATGTTGTGCCTTACCAGGAAAAATGAGGCAGAGGTGTCTGATGCAATGATCACAGGTACTATTCTTGCTTGTGACCGAGTGGCTAATGTATTATTTATTTCGGGTTCCACATATTCTTATGTGTGTGTGAGATTCGCCTTTGATTTTGAGATGTTGTGTGATATTCTTGATGATCCTATACGTGTTTCTACCCCGGTTGGCGAGTTAGTAATAGTCACCCATGTGTATTGTGCTTGCCCTATTTTATTTATGGGATTTCATACTTATAATGATTTAGTGATTTTTGATATGGCTGACTACGACATAATCTTAGGCATGAATTTTTTGTCTCCTCATTTTGTGGTTCATAATTGTAATACTAAGTCCATGATTATAGAAATTTCGGTAAGACAAAAATTAGAATGGGAAGGGGTGTACAAGCCTAAGCAACTTAAGATTATATCTTCCATCTGGGATACTAAATTAGTAGAGCAATGTTATTTAGCATATTTGTCTGATGGTAGGAATGTTGAGATGGAAGCTCCATCTATTGGGTCTATTCCGGTGTTTTCCAAATTTAGTGAAGTGTTTCCAAATGATTTGCCTGCATGCCTCTAGATACAAAATAGATTTTTGTATTGACTTATAGACGGGTACGCGCCCCATTTCTGTCCCTCCATATCGCATGAGTCTGGTGGAATTGAGAGATCTCAAGGCTCAAATCCTCAATAAAGATTTTATTTGATCTAGTGCTTCCCCATAGGGTGCTCCAGTTTTATTTGTTAAGAAGAAGTAAGGTAGTTTGAGGATGTACATAGATTAGCGGCAACTAAATAAGACCACTATTCGGAATAGGTACCCATTTCTTAGGATAAATGATCTTTTTTTACCAATTACAAAGTGTAGCGATCTTCTCAAATATTGATTGAAGATCTGGAAATCACCAATTGAAGATTTGGCCGGAAATATACTCAAGATGGTGTTTAGGTCTCGTTATTGGCACTATTAATTTTTGGTTAAGTCTTTTGGGTTGACTAATGTGCATGAAACTTTCATGAGCTTGATGAATGGAGTATCCAATCCCTTTCTTGACTCTTGTTTGATAGTTTTTATTGGTAACATTTTGGTGCATTCGAAAAGTGAAAAAGAGTAGTTCACCATCTTCGTATTGTTTTAGGTATCCTTGGAAAGGAAAAGTTATATGCAAAATTTTCCAAGTGTGAATTTTTATTGAAGTATGTTGCATTTTTGGGGCATGTGGTGTCAAAAGATGGGGTGAGGTTAGATCCCCAAAAGGTCGAAGCGGTTGAGAATTGGGTACGACATAGTTCAATGACGGAAGTTGGAAGTTTTGTGGGACTTGCTAGTTACTATCATCGTGTTGTTAAGAATTTTGCTTCAATTTCTACGTACTTGACCAATCTAGCCAAAAAGGAGGTACCGTTTGAATGGACTAAAAAATGCGAGGAGAGATTACAAAGGCTTAAGACTCTATTGACCACCGCTCCCATTCTAGCATTACCGATAGACGGTAAGAACTTTATTATCTATTGTGATGCTTGACATTCTAGATTGTGTTCTGTATTGATGCATGATAAGAATTTCATAGCTTATGTCTCGGTTCAATTAAAGGTGCATGAGAGAAATTCAATTTACAGATAACTGTAGTTGTTTCACCTTCAGCTAAGCAAATCACATCAGTAATAAATTTAAACTTTGTTTTCTATTAGTGAATAATTAATTAAAGTAATTAATTGTATTTAATAAGTAACTAATTAGCCTCTTTAATGAATTAAACAGTTTCTCAGATAAACGTCAGGTGTTTCCAACAACATCCATGAATTAACCACCAACATGCTATCTCGAGGATATGGGGTTTTTTTGTGAGTATTTGATTGGATTTACATTTGTAATTCAAATTCATCAACAAAAAAAATTCGTATGTTATATTTATGTACTACAAAGATAAGTTACTCTGTTGTATGTGTGTTTAATAGGGTGGTGCTGCTAAGTGGTGCATTCGCTTTGTAGGAACAAAGCCAAGCCAACAGTTCTATGAGGTTAGTTTTTGAATTATAGTTACTTTTCATACTTTAGTGTTAATATTACAATTTAATATCTTGATAGTAAAATGAAAACAAAAAATGTACTACTTCTTAAATATGATAGGCAAAGTTGTTATCGCGACCAATCCCTGATACATATCATAATCCATCAGTAGGTGTCATCATTTAGCCATTAGTAGAAAAATGTAGAGAAAATATGAAATCTAGTTAGTACTTACATTTCTCTCTCATGTTACTTAGGTGTTGTACTTAAAGATATGATCGTTGTATATGATTTCGCTCGACAAATAATTGGATGGGCGCTAAATTGCGATTGTAAGTAGCATTTTCATGATTTGATCTTGATATTTTCAAATAGATTTGATGTTATTGATGACTTAAAAAAGTTTTTATTTCATGTAGTTTATTACATGTGAAGTATCTATAACCTCTGACACATATGATGTTACTTAGGCCTGCACCATCTATCATATGCTAGAGCTAATTTTGTTCATCCTTTACCTACTTTAGAGCCAGTGATTAATTTCATGTTTGTGTAGATTTATTTTAGATTTATCTTATAATGTTGCCTCCATATAACCAAAAATATACTACTTATTGGGTAATAGGAGGAGGAACATTTAAGAGGAAAAATAATGTTAAAAAAAAAGTTCACCTTTGATATGGTCTTATGTATTTTGAACTTAGGTAAAAATAGTCATTTTTTAATTTTAGGAAAATTAATATATCATTTCTTGAAAGGTATAAAAATAATTGTACTTAATAAACAAAGTATGGATAAGAGATAAACATAAATTCTTAAGAAGGCTGATACACTTATTAAAATCCACGAAACATGGTTTCATTGCATTTTATAATCTTTTGGCTAAATTAAAGAAAAAAGTCTTATTTTTACAAAATCTTATTATCTTATGAAATTTTTTTTTGTCACATATCCATGAGTTTCATTTCAAAATAAGTTCTTAGTACTATTCTTAGAAGGTGGGTGACATAATAAGTAATCTTATGGTGTAATTTTATTTATTGGTTATGATACCAATAGTTGTAATACGATGCTTTGAGCCAGAAATAACCCCGAGATAATCCATGATCCGACATAACCTTGCGATTTTGATGGAAAATAATACATCAGAAGCATACCAAAATCATACAACTTACATGAATAATAGATGCTAGAATAAGTAAAATCATTTTAGAGCACATACACTTTCTGAAATTTAATTCAAGAATTACCTCTTGAGGCTTGAGCAGATACTTTCACTTAAATCTACAAGCTAGTCGACAAGTTATAACCTTTAAGCGAATCCACAAGCTAGTCCACAAAATAGACCATTGTTTTGTGGTATTCTCCATTGATCCCACGTTCACTCCTGAACTCTCTCAATACGTGGTTGCGCAAGATTTTATAGAAACCTTCTATATTTTCAAGAGTTAGAGGAATAAATTAAGATTCCTTCCTAGTCCAAGGAGAAAGAATACCATGTCTTTCCTTAGAATAGAAAAATACATGTATATCTCCCTTTCCTTAGATTATAAAAAGTCGTGTCCTTTTACCTTTCCTTGGAATAGAAAAAGTGATATACCTCTCCCTTGCCTTAAAATAGAGAAGACACATACTTCTCTTTTCCTTAGAATAGAGAAATACACATACTTCTTTGTTTTATCTTAACAATAGATTAAAAGTTTTAATTAGTTACGGAGACTTCCTATTATGGAAATAATTTCAAATATTTAATTTGAATTATTCTTACCATGATAAATTACAACATATTCCACTAGAAATTCATAATTGCGTACTCTATTTATATTTTGATATTCCCCATTAAAAACTTATGTAATTCCCTATGTTAAGATTAAAAATCCTAATCAATAAATAAATTACTGACAAACTTATTCAATGATCAGTTTCCTTAAGAACACTATTTAACTTATTTCATATACCGAATTTATAAATCCACTTGCAAGGTTTGACACGATGAAAACTTTTAAGCTTCACAAAAAGACATATCATCAATCTTTATATCAAGACATGAATTTCGTCAACTAGCTTATTATATCACCAATATATATATATATATATATATATATATATATATATATATATATTATCATCATCCAATCTACCAGGTATATTGACCTATCTTAGAATCTCATCTTTTAATAAATGAAAAGGATAATTAAAATATACGGATAATAATAGTTATATAAGGATTAAGAATATAAGTACATTTAATAATTTACAGAATATGTTTTTGTCAGTCAGTCTAAAATAACTTGCTCTACTTGGTCCAATTCAATACTGTCACAATCCAGACCGTCGTGATTGGCACCCACAGTAACTCTCCGGTCGGACAAACGTTAATACTAGCTAGCTAACCCAATAACTAATCACTTAAAAAAAATAGAAGTATGTTTAAATGCAAAAATAAAGTAGAGTTCTCATAAACTCCAAAAGTCTAACAACTACTAACAAAATGTTGCAGAAGTATTTCCTAGAAACTGAAAGTCAGTGTACCAAAACTCTAATAAATCATAAGTCTAAAAGAAAAAGGGGTACAACCTCGAAAGCTAAAAACTGAACATCTAACGTCCTAATCTAGGTCCGAGTAAGAAAGACTAAACAAAAGTAGAACTCATGACAACCTGGAAGAGTTGGCTCACCCTTGAATTCAATTTGATCACTGATCTCCTAGATGAGATTTGTCAATAGCCGCCTGAAGATGCCCTTAACAGTATACGTGTAAGATCACACGACCATTCCAGTTAGTGAAACATATACAAGCAGTCACAACAAAGCAAACATGCATATACCAAATATACCAAATATTAGTTATCTTTTCAGGATAAAAATAACATTCCACGTTGTCAATAATACACATATATGATAAGTTACTGATCCTTTCATGAAACCCATACCCGGACTGTTAGAGTGCCGGATCGTGACACCCGATCCAAGTTAGTGTGTCAAAACGTGACACTCGTTCCAATATGCATGCCAATATGTTACATTCGATCCAGTTAGTGTGTTGGAATGTAACACCCGATCCATTCAACAAGCTACAATCACAATCACAATATACATTCTCATAATCATAAATCAAGTGTTTATTCATGACATACAATCACTCGTTCTTACTCGTTGATATTAAGTGTGATCAATAGTGCAACATTCACATACATACTTGCATTACAATGAAGCAAATACTAACATAAATCACACAAATATGAAATCAAACCATTACCTACCTTGAAAACAAACTTGAATCCTCCTAAGAAACTTGATTCTTTCCTTTCTGGATTCTTTCTGCTTGTTCTAGATGTACAAATAATCAATTTAATACAAGGATCAATAATTAAGGTCTAGGTTACCCGGATTATGATTGACAAACCCAAAACACAAGACCCAACTGATGATCCTAATGTTCAATTGGAGCTTTTCCAACAATCCAATTTAGTTCAAAACCCTCCTCCATCAATTTGTAATCAAGATTATTAGTTCTAAGGACCGAAACACGGATTAGGGGAGTAAAATCCTCATCTTTAGTGATAGAAGAGGTGAAAAACTGTCAAGAACTTTCTAAGGAATATATAAGCTTCAGCTGGTGTCTTTCCATCCACGACCCTTATCGGTAGTCTTTTTGCAACTAAATCAATGTGTTTACTGCCTCTGCCCGAACAAGAGTTTGGAACTTTTTCTTTACAGAGCTTTGTTGCTTTTTGCTCCTTACATGCAGAAGTTTTAGCAATCTGGGGTGCACTATTTTTGTTGTGCTGCCAGACGCAGCACTTGTACTTATATATGGCTCAATACATACAATTGATTCTTTGTGTGTGCAAATTTCTACTTTTATTTATTAGAAATTTAGAACATCATCAACAAAAACATGGTTTTACAGATTATATTGTAAAAATTCTGAAGAAATGAGAGCAGAAACTAACACACATGAAGAATCAATGGTAGGTTCTGAGCCAGATATATGTGAAGTATCAATTATGATAGGGTACCATGAATAGTCCATTCCAGATATACTAAAACTTAATCCTATAAGAAACAAGAAGCAACTGAGCTCTATAAAGAAAAGTTACCAAAGTCTTTCAGGGCAGAGGAGCTAAACACGTCAATTTACTTGCAACATAGACTACCAACAACAGGCGTGGATGGAAAGGCACCAATTGAAGCTTATACATCTTACATTCACTTTCATGAACTGCGAAACCTTCACGTTGAGCTATATAAAGTTTCTCTTCTAGAAACAATTCAACAAGGCAGATTAGACATCAAAGTGCCAGATTTTCCACTTCATTTGTGCCGCCAATGCGACGTAAATTCTGATGGAGTCCATCCTTGAAACAGGTGTAAAAGTATCTTAAATTAAACTTTAGGTTGTTGAACTTTACTTGGTACATCCATTTACCTCCAATAACTTGCTTAGTATCAGGTATGTCAACGAGTTTCCAGGTATCTCTCTTCTCAAACATGGCTATTTCACTCACTTGAATTCTTCAATCTACCTAGAATATTGAAAGTTCGAAATATTCCAGAATAAGAAGATTGCATATTGCATAAATTACTGCCAAGGTCTGGTACCTCTAACATAAAAATTATCATCATTCTAGTTCTAAGACTTCGTGTGAATTTTCTAAAGCCAGTTCAACATCCACCATTCTGACAAGAGAGATATCCCTATCCCAATAAGAATCTTCATCCACCTTCACATCCCTACTTATGAAATTTTCTCAGATTTAATATCATAATTTCTATAGCCCATAGAGATAGAGATATAACAAACCAAAGTTCCTTTTTCAATTTTGGCATAAAACTTTCTCCGATTGAAAGGTGGTACATGAGTATAACACAATGAACCAAAAAAATTAAGATGTCTTATTGATGGTTTTATGAAATTCCGAGCTTCATTGATGTCATTCAACCCATGGTTTTATAAAATTCCGAGTTTCATTGATGTCATTCAACCTACGACTCTTGTTGGAATTCTATTTTTCTAATTAATCTATGTGTTATAGACTCTTCCCAAAAAGACTTTTGCAACTTTTCTTTAGAGAGTTCAGTTGCTTTGTTCCTTACATGCAGAAGTTTTAGTTTATCTGGAATAATGTATGCTCAGTGCACTAACAAAAGAAAAACTTTGTACTTATATATGACTCAATAACTACCTTTGATTCTTCATGCTTGTCAATATTTCTCTTACATCTATAGAATGTAGAACGTTATCACAAAAAAATCATGGTTTTATAGATATTATGTGATGATGTTCTAAGCTATGAAAAAATAAGAGCAGATATTGACATAGGTGAAGAATAAATGATAGGTATTGAGAAAGATATAAGTACATGTATTGCTTCTGTTAGTAGACCAAGAATAGTCATCTCACTAAAACTTCTTTCTGCAAGGATCGAGAAGCAACCGAACTCTGTTATGGAAGTTGCTTATTACAATGTACAAACATATTTTCCTATAGAATACATATATAATCTCAACACAATCATAGATAGAGATATTTAGGAATTTTTTGATCTTGTTTTCCTTAGATAGATTATCTGTTTTCCTTAGATAGATTTTCTATTTTCCTTAGATAGATTATCTGTAAACCTAAAAATAGTTCTTCTTTTTGGATTGATATAACCAGAGAGATTGCTCCATTCTCTCTGTATTTTACATGGTATCAAAGAGAGTTTCTTTCTGTTTCTTTTTTAGTCTTTCTGAATTACTAGGTCGGGCTAGTTCTGAAAATTATTCATAAGTGACTTGGTTGGTCATGTCTGATACTGGGAGGTACTTGGAACTTGATATTCCAATCTCAAAGCAAACTAGGGAGGACTATCTCACCCGATATGTAAGAATCGGAATTCGGTGGCTGGCAGGGAAGAGTGTGAAGGTCAAGCTCTAGTAAACTATTTCAGGCAACTTCTGCATACGAGGCACGTGCGTAAAGTCTGAATCAGATTTTATTTTTTATTTGAAATATCATCTCAATATTTTTGGTAATATTTTGTGGTCTTTTGTTCAATACACCTCAGTTGGTTTGATTTCCCAGCATTCGAACTTCCTTAAACTTCGTTTTTCTTGGGTACAATCGATTGACATGTATTTTCTGATTTTGGTGTTAAATTACTGCTAAAATTTTGGTCGAATCTTCCTCTCTCTAGCTTGATTGATTTTTTACTCTAAGTGAAGAATTAGTTTGATTAGATCAACCATGCTCTAGTAACTCTTGAACATCTGGAAATCTATTGGGATATTTCTATTTCATGGCATCTTGCTCATTTCACCTCTCAATGTATTCTTGTTATATTAAGTATTTAATTGGCACAATGACTGATCATAATTTGGTTAATCAAAGGTTTAAATTTCTTGCTGCATCTAGTCCATCATCTGACAAAATGAAATTGATTTTGGTTGAGGAGTTCGCTAATTTTTCTCGATATCAAAAATCCACTTCAGTTACTGCTTGTTCTAAGTTAGATAAAAAATTTCTTGTTACTGCTTCAAATAAATGGGTCATTGACATGACAGGTAATTCTAATATCTTTTAAAGCTTTCAACCACACAAAGCACCATTTCCTGTTAATGTAGCGGACAGATCAACTTGTAACTTGTTGGATTTTGAACTGTTAGACTAACCTCCTCTATCACCTTGGCATCTGTGTTAAGTCTACTAAAATTGGCTTTCAATTTGGTATATGTTAATAAACTTACCAAAGATCTTAATTCTTATATCTTGATCTTTCCCTATATTGTCTGTTTCGTGATCTTACAACGAACAAGGTGATTGGAAAAGGACATTAATATTATGATATCTACATTATCGATGAATGGGAGTCCCAATATATTGCTTTCTCCAGTGTTGTATATCCATTTGAAGCACATTGTCGATTGAACTATCCTTCTCTACCTCTATGAAAAGGCTTTGTCCACACTTTAAGAATATTTTTTCCTTGGAGTGTGAGTCATGCCGATTTGCAAAACACCATCGTATCTTGTTAGTTCCAAGGATTAATAATCAAGTTGCATCAACTTTTGATTTAGTTCATTCTGATGTCTGGGGACCATTTCCAATTGTTTCTAAAACAGAGCATAAATATTTTGTCACTTTTGTAGATAATTTTTTGTTGCCAATCTGTGTTATGAAAATCAGAAATTACTCGTTGTAATAAATCATTCAGAAACACGAAGTAACTGAGATTTTTAGAACCAGTAAATAAGATGAACAGAAACTTATTTGTAAAAAATAATTGAATTTGTAAAACTTACAAGAATCTAGAATTTTCTTTTTGATAATTTAGGAAGAAAATCAAGTCCACTGAATTCACACTGTCCCCTTAAGGAAATTATTCCCCTTTAGTAACCGAGGTTTGATTTGGAATATAACCTCCCAGGGTAAAATGATCTTAATTAGTAGAGTATAAATAGCAAAAACTCTACTGTCAGCGAATCAATTCACAGCAGGAAAGTACACGAAGAAATATGTGTTTTTAAGAAGAAGGAAGATTAGAAAATTTGTAGGGAAATATTCTGAAGACTGAATGGTATTTATAGGCAAGAAGAATATATTCTGAAAGGTTGCAACCCTTTGAGAATTGACACGACCATTAATGAAAAGATGCAAACTTTCAAATGGTATTGACTGTTCCTGAAAGTTGCAACCTTTCAGAACAGTGGCGGGAATTTTTAAATATAACGAAATTTAAAACGGGTCACGCGCGCGGATCCGAGTCGGGTCGGGTTAACTAAAAAGTTGAAAACATTTCAGTTAACTTCTGTTATCAACTAATTAATTGAAAATAATTTTTGGCCATTTAATTAATTAAATATATAATTAAAATGAATTTTTCCAAAAAATTATCTCTCGATCGATCATTTTCCAAAGTCGAAGCCGAAGCCGAAGCCAAAGCGAACGAGCGATGATGACGACGACGACGCGAGTGGGGTCCCTCTGTCCAACCCTTTTAACAATTAATAGGAGTGTTTATTTATTTAAACTCTCCTATTTTCATTTCCATTGCCGATGAGGGACTATTGACTTTTTCATTAAAGTATTAGAGGACTTTTCAAGTTCCCAACCTTTCAAGTTCTAAAGTTTTCCAATTCCTCTCCTTCCCTCTATTTTTCATTAATTATTGCTACATACCCAACAATCCCCCACATTGATGGGGAATAGTTATAACATAGGAATGCACGGACAATTGTGTACTTTACAAGCAACGATTAATTAGATCTGCATAAGTAGGTTTCCCCTTGGACTTTCCGTAGTGAACATAAGTCAGATATACTCGGTCAATCGTTAGATGTGATATCTTTGAACCGTCGAACTTTGATGTATACCTAGAAAACCATATGTCACACAATTAACCCTTTACCATTTATGATTCTTACGGTTGTGTTCGTTTCAGCCATGAACACCTCCTGGTTTCATGAGTGTATAGAGAATAGACTTTTGACATAAAATTCTCTTTGAAGCGGCTTTCACTTCACACTCACATAGGTGATTTCTAACCGTGTCATATCGTAGATACACTATTTGGTCAGATCTACCAAACTTAGCAAATCATTAGAAACTTTAAGCTTTATTACCTTATTAACAAGCCTTAAAGTCTTAACCTTTCCCAGAACATTGTCTTCATCATGAGAATGGATTGAGTTAATTGACAATGTCGAACCGTCAGCCACAACTTTATTTTTCTCCTTGAATCTAGCTCTTGGGATCTCCAGTCTGCTAGATAGAGTTACCATCATGCTGACTTGTACTAAGCCGTAAACCCATTCCCTTAGATGATCTTTCAACTGCCTCTATCACTAGGCCTTTCGTTAGTGGATCTGACACATTATCGCTTGACTTTACAGAGTCAATTGTGATAATTCCACTAGAGAGCAGTTGTCTTATGGTTTTATGTCTACGTCATATATGACGAGACTTCTCGTTGTACATAATGCTCCCTGCCCTACCTATTGCTGCTTGACTATCGCAATGTATGCAAATTGGTCCAAAAGGTTTGGGACAGAATGGAATATCCTCTAGGAAATTCCGGAGCCATTTCGCTTCTTCACCAGCCTTATCCAAAGCAATGAATTCAAATTTTATTGTGGAGCGAGCAATACATGTCTGTGTGGAAGATTTTCAAGAGTCAGCTCCTCCACCAAGTATGAATACATAACCTCTCGTGGATTTTACATCATTTGACCCGGTGATCCAATTTGCATCACTATATCCTTCAATCACAGAAGGATATTTATTATAATGCAAAGCATAATGTTGTGTCCATTTTAGATAACCCAACACACGTTTCATAGCCATCCAGTGAGTTTAATTCAGATTACTAGTGTACCGACTCAGTTTACTAATAGCACATGCTATATCTGGTCGCGTGAAATTCATAATATACATCAAACTTCCCAACACTCTGGCATATTCCAATTGAGAATCACTTTGACCTTCATTCTTTTTAAATGTACTACTTAAATCAATTAGAGTTTTGACTATATTGAAATTCAAGTAATTGAACTTATCCAATACTTTTCAATATAATGAGATTGAGATAATGCTAGTCCCTGGGGAGTTTTGATAATTCTGACCCCTAAGATCAAATCAACAACTCCTAAGTCTTTCATATCGAACTTGCTGGACAACATGCACTTAGTAGCATTTATATAGTCAATTTCTTTACTCATTATTAACATGTCATCAACATAAAAACAAACAATGACTTCATGATTCATAACGTTTTTAATGCAAACACATTTATCACATGCGTTAAAATCTTGAATCCATTTGCCAACATTATTTGATCAAATTTAGCATGCCATTGTTTGGGTGCTTGCTTGAGTCCATAAAGTGACTTCACAAGTCCGCACACTTTCTTTTCTTTACCAGGAACTATAAACCCTTTAGGTTTTTCCATGTAAATTTCTTCCTCTACCTCTCCATTTAAGAAGGCTGTCTTTACATCCATTTGGTGGATTTTAAGATCATGACTGCTGCTAGTGCTATTAGCATCCTAATTGATGTTATCCTTGTTACTGGAGAGTATGTGTCAAAGTAGTCCAGACCTTCCTTTTGTCTGTACCCTTTGACTACAAGTCTAGCCTTATATTTGTCAAATAGTCCCATCAGGTTTCATTTTCCTTTTAAAGATCAACTTTGATCCTAAAGGTTTATTTCGTGGAGGAAGATCAATCAATTCCCAAGTGTGATTGCTTAAAATTGAGTCAATCTCACTATTGAATGCTTCTTTCCAATAAGTTGACTCTGACGAAGACATAGCTGCTTTAAATGTTTGAGGCTCATTTTTAAGCAATAGTGCTACAAAATCTGGTCCGAAAGAAACTGATTTTCGTTGTCGAGTACTTCGCCTAGGTTCCTCACTAGTTAGAATATTTTCCATTGATTCTTCTGGTGGTCGTTTCAGTCTTTCACTTGTTAACTCACTTTTAGTTTTATACGGATATATATTTTCAAAAAACTCTGCATTATCTGATTCAATTATCTTATTAACATGAATCTCAGGATTATCAGATTTGTGAACCAAAAATCGACAGGCTTTACTATTCACAACATAACCAATAAAGACACAATCTATTGTTTTGGGTCCAATTATAACCCTCTTAGGTAAAGGAACCTCTACCTTGGCTAAACACCCCCACACTTTGAAATATTTCAAGTTGGGTTTTCTTCCTTTCCACAACTCATATGGAATTGATTGTGTTTCTCGATAGGGCACTCTATTGAGTATTTTATTAGCTGTAAGGATGGCTTCCCCCCAAAGATTTTGCGGTGAACCAGAATTGATCATTAAGACATTTATCATTTCCTTTAATGTTCTGTTCTTCCGTTCTGCCAAACCATTTGACTGTGGTGTATAAGGTGCAGTAGTTTGATGAATAATACCATATTCCAAACATATCTCTGCAAAAGGAGATTCATATTCTCCATCCCTATCATGCCGAATCATTTTTATCTTTAGATTCAATTGGTTTTCCACTTCATTTTTGTATTGCTTAAATGCATCAATTGCTTCATCCTTACTATTAAGCAAATATACATAACAAAATCGAGTGCAGTCATCAATAAAAGTTATTAAATACTTTTTTCCACCACGAGATGGTGTGACTTCATATCGCATATATCTGTGTGAATTAAGTCTAAAGTTTTAGAATTTCTTTCAACAGACTTGTAAGGATGTTTAACAAACTTACTTTCCACACAAATTTCACATTTTGACTTATCGCATTTAAAATCAGGCAATACTTCTAGATTAACCAATTTTCGCAAGGCTTTGTAATTTACATGTCCCAAACGGGCATGCAATATATCACCTAACTCCAATAAGTAAACAGAAGCAGAATTTTTATCAATACTGTCAATAACCATTACATTTAGTTTGAAAAGACCCTCATTGAGGTAGCCCTTTCCTATGAACATTTCATTCTTACTTATTATAGCTTTATCACTAACTAGGACACACTTAAACCCGTTCTTAACGAGTAGTGCAGCAGAAACTAAATTCTTCCTAATAGTAGGGACATGCAGAACATTGTTTAAAGTCAACACTTTGCCGGATGTGATTTTCAACATTACTTTCCCAGATCCTGAAATCCTTGCTGTTGTTGTGTTTCGCATGAATAAATCTTCATCGTACTCAGTAGGAGTGTACGTTGCAAAGGCTTCTTTTGCAGAGCAAATATGTCTAGTGGAACCTGAGTCGAGAAACCACTCCGTGGGATTTCCAACTAAGTTACACTTCAATATTTTTGCACACAAGTCATCTGTATCTTCCATCTTTTCCACGATGTTTGCTTGACTTTTGCCTTTGCCTTTGTTTTTGTCCTTTTTGGAGCATGACAATCAGAAGATCTATGACTAGCCTTGCCACAATTATAATAGTTGCCTTTGAATTTCTTCTTGGCCTGTTCTGACTTCTGCCCGTTGGACTTCTTTTTTTTTGTCTTTGGTAGGAGCTTCTTCAACAATATTAACTTCAATGATTGTTGAACTCTTACGCGACTTCTTTTCGGCATTTCTGTTATCTTCCTCAATCTTGAGCCGAATCACAAGATCTTCAAGCTTCATTTCTTTACGCTTGTGCTTTAGATAATTCTTGAAATCATTCCACGAAGGAAACAACTTCTCGATCATTGCATCCACCTGAAAAGCTTCATTTACTACCATATCTTCAGCAATCAGATCATGGAGAATAAGTTGAAGTTCCTGCACTTGTGATCCAACAATTTTACTATCTACCATTTTATAATCTAAAAACTTTGCGACCACAAATTTTTTCAAGCATGCATCTTCTATCTTATATTTCTTCTCAAGTGCATTCCACAACTCTTTTGAAGTTGTTATTGTACTATAGACATTATATAAGTCATCCTCTAAAGCACTCAAAATATAACCTTTACATAGGAAGTCTAACTGTTTCCATGCTTCAACAATCATAAATTTTTCCCTGTCTGGCATATCATCAGCAGGAACTGGAGTATCTTCACTTGTAAATTTCTGCAGAGCAAGAGTGGTAAGCCAGAAAAATACTCGTTGCTGCCATCCTTTGAAATTCACACCTGCGAATTTACCCGGTTTCTCTGCTCTTGATACAAGAGTTCGGGTTGGTGCAGCAACAGCCACTGTAACACCAGTGTTTTCCATTTCTGATAAACAAATTGATACAATATAAGTAAGCAATAAATTATAATTGAAGAATTAAAGGAGTATAAAATCACAAAGATTTTTGTCTCCACCAGAAACACAGATTTTTAATAATTTCCTTAAGATTGTTGCCAATCTGTGTTATAAAATCAGAAATTACTGGTTCTAATAAATCATTCAGAAACACGGAGTAACTGAGATTTTTAGAAGCAGTAAATAAGATGAAAAAAAATTTATTTGTAAAAAATAATTGAATTTGTAAAACGTACCAGAATCTGGAATTTTCTCTTTGATAATTTAGGAAGAAAATCAAGTCCATTGAATTCACAGTATCCCCTTAAGGAAATTATTCCCCTCTAGTATCCGAGGTTTGATTTGGAATATAACCTTTCAGAGTAAAATGATCTTAATCAGTAGAGTATAGATATCAAAAACTCTACTGTCAGCGAATCAATCCACAACAGGAAAGTACACGAAGAAATATGTGTTTTTAAGAAGAAGGAAGATCAGAAAATTCATAGGGAAATATTTTGAAGACTGAATGGTATTTATAGGCAAGAAGAATATATTCTGAAAGGTTGCAACCCTTTCAGAATTGACACGACCATTAATGAAAGGTTGGAAACTTTCAAATGGTATTGACTGTTCCTAAAAGTTGCAACCTTTCAGAACAGTGGCGGGAACTTTTAAATATAACGGAATTTAAAATGGGTCACGCGCGCGGATCCGAGTCGGGTCGGGTTAAATAAAAAGTTGAAAACATTTCACTTAACTTCTGTTATCAACTAATTAATTGAATATAATTTTTGGCCATTTAATTATTAAATAAATAATTAAAAAATTATCTCTCGATCGATCATAAGTCGAAGCCGAAGCCGTAGCCGTAGCGATAGCCGAAGCTGAAGCGAGCGAGCGACGATGATGACGGTGCGAGGGGGGTCCCTCTTTCCAACCCTTTTAACAATTAATAGGAGTGTTTATTTATTTAAACTCTCCTATTTTCATTTCCATTACCGATGAGGGACTATTGACTTTTTCATTAAAGTATTAGAGGACTTTTCAAGTTCCCAACCTTTCAAGTTCTAAACTTTTCAAATTCCTCTCCTTCCCTCTATTTCCCATCAATTCTTGCTATATACCCAACATTTTTCTCGAATGGCTCGGATTTACTTTATGAAGAATCGAACTAAAGTGTTTACTCATTTTTCTGCATTTTATGTTGAAATCAAAACTCATTTCATTGCCTTAATCCTATTCTAAGTAGCGATAATGCTAAGGAATATATGTCAGAAGTATTTAGATAATACATGTGACAACACAGTATTGTCACGACCGGGGAGCACCCCCTAGAAGTAACATGACGTACTTAACTTCTTGGAGGTCTTATAGAATCCCATAGTTATTATCCATCACGTTTTCATAGGTAAATTTAGCAAATAATTTAAAACTTTTCTTAGCACATCGTATGCTAGAAACATCTCTTCATATATATAAAATATCATAATTCATAGTTAAAGATTATTAGAGTACATTATTAGAGTACATTATTAGAGTATACTAGGGACACGACCATTAAAACATAAAATCATAAACTAAACTATTAAAAGACTTAATAGAAACTTGACATGGGAAATCCTTGAACTTAAGGATCCCTTTTATTGAGATTGGGAATCACATATCAAGCTCTTTACCTTAGGGACCTTTTTTAAACATCTATAACCTACAAATTGTGTAAAAAGGTAAAGAAGAATTGTGTTAGTACAGGAATGCAGTAAGCATGACAACATGCAAAAACATGCATTTTAAAGGGACATTTTACTTTTAAAACCATGCATCATACCTTTTTGTAAAAACTTCATAAAACTTGACACAATAAGAATTATTCCATTTACATACTTATTTTAGGCATACTTAATGGTCACAACATTACATAAAACCATACATTGCATTTAAGGCATTTTAGTTACCACTTTATAGTAAGCTTATCTCAATTAGAGTGAGCACTTTCATTTTACAGTAAGCTTTCTTTTCTTTAACTTCTTAACTTCCCAAGTGACCTTCTAGTGATACTTAGTGCAATGCATCACCTTAAAGCCACAAGTACTCATACATATAACCTTCCTAACTCGACAATACATTCATAGAAGTATAGCACATCATAAGGCACATTCAAGTCATGACTACCAAAACCATTACAGTGAACCATAGTCAATTTGCACATATGCTAACTTCATTTTACATAGAATCTTATAATACCTTACTCATAATCCAATACAAAGTCTACTAATGCAATGTACATGTGAAGCCCCATAACCTCACACATACTTAGTAACCTTATCATTAGACCACAAGACTTAACATGTACTTCATGCACCAACCATGATACTATAGTCAACTACATGCATACCAAGTAAGACCTTCATTGTATAGTCAGTAAGACAAACATTATGCATATAAGGTAAGAACACATCATATAGACTCATTAGAACTCATACCGTGCATAACATCACAACAAGTAGACAAGAATACAATGTCATGCATAAAGACATAAACATATACATATACATTAGAACACTTTCCTAGAAGTCCCTTCAAGAGCTACTTGTGCAATCCATAGGTGAAGTCCCATACCCTTACTTACACTAAGCCACTTCTCTTAGGTTATCTTAGTTAGGGTCCTTACTTTACTTCCATTGTCCATTTTACTTTAGGGAAACTATATCCTTAACCAACACTAAGACCATGGGTGCTACATGGAATTTGGTGTTGTAGAGACTTACACCAAGGAAAGGTGCTATACCTTGAAAAAGTAGAGCAATAACACACACTATCATATTGGTGAGATACCTTGCTAGATACTATGGGGAAATCATAGTTTATGGAACTTGGAGGTATATATGGAAACTCTCTTTATACATATTGAGGCATTGTAGATATCCACCTGGTGAACAAGCCTTTCCACATTGGTAAGGTGCACTCTTCATCTATGTTCACTCATGCTAACATAAGTTCCCTTTATTGAAAAACTATTGTTACATTACTTTATAAAATGTAGCTTAGGAGAGTTAACCCCTCATATTCTTAGCTCATAGGTCATAGATGAGATTTCATCAACCTAAATCATGTGAGAAGTCCTTTCACATGGACATAGCATATTCACGCACCATCTAGCTTAGGGTACCCTTAAGAACACCTTTCAAGAGCCCCTCTGTTGACTAGATCATCATACAAGAATCATGGACATACTTTCATGTGAGCGTGTGTATACATATATGTGAGCAAACCTTTCACCTAAATACCCTTAGACCACACATGTTCATACTTGTGCTTCATTCATGCATAAGAGTATATGTGTAACTATATGAGTAATCCTTTCATACAAACACATTTAGACCCTATGCATATTCATACTTCATCATACCATATAAGATATATTCATAGCTTACTCGTGCATTCATAATCATGTACATAGATAACAAACCCAGGAACTGTCCTATCAAGGCACGCATGTGCAATGCATAGACAAGGTCCCATACCCTTGTCTATACTAGTACACCTATCAATTCATCCTTGTTAAGGAAATACATAACATGCTTCATAAACATATACTTTACATGCATAGTACTAGGCACAAGTGCATATGCGAATATCCTTTCATTAGACACCATGAACTTATACCACATGTAAGCATGTATGGGGTGTGAGTGTGTGTGCATTGTTCAACATGACCACATAATGGCTATCAACTTCATATTGAGACAACCACCCTCTTAAAATCACAATTAACATACATGCATAAACCACATATCACAATTTAGCGTAGGAGACAAGATAACATCACATTACATTCAAGACTCCTAACCTTAGCTAATCACACAATCAGTAAGGTTCATTAATCATCATTACATCATTAATGACATCACCTAAACATAACCCTAACATAGTCATCCACATACTTATTACATTAGCAATACAACCTATATCATAACTAGAATGGGATACTTGGCATAATCTTCACATCGGTTGATCATTACCTCCACTCATCCAAAATACAAATGCCTTCAAGTCCATGATCACATCACATATATATTGACAATAAAGTAAACATCACTACCATAAGTGGACCATACCACACAACGCCATACAAGGCCAATAATCTAACAATTCTATAGAAAAGTAGAGAAATGGAACAACCTTACCAAATCTCCCTTGCTTTGGTTAACAATGATCAATACTTATAATGCATCAATAATTCAACATACGACAGTAGCTAAAAGATAACATAACCTAAAAGAAATCATACTTCAATTTCCATAGAATCGAGATCATATAAAGTGCGCTACATGAACAATCAATAGAAGATAGAAGAATATCGGTCAATCTCATTCAAATCCTCAATACTTGATTCACATGGATCACTCATCAAAATTCACAATTAATATACATAACTGGTAGTAGATATAAGTAATTCAACATGTTATAATCACAATTCAATTAGCACATAATGAAGATCACCATGCCCATAAGATAGGATAATTTGAGAATTGGAGGGAACATGGGTTGGATTTAAATTCATCTTAAATTCAGTAATTATCATCAATTCATCATGAACATACTTTTGATATCAATTTGAGAAAGAACCCATGGCTAGATTGAAAACTAGGAAGTTTGATCATGAACTTTTATTGAAAAACATTGAAAAGAGATATTTAGATGGAAGATTATATAATGATTAAAAATTATGAATAATTCATGAGAATCCAAGCTCCAAGCTGTTCTTGAGCTTCATCTCCAATGAAGGTTTCTAGTTCCTTTTGAGAGGGAAAGGTCTAATTTGAAGAATGAATCTGGAAATAGATATCTGATATTACTAAACAACTAAATATACCCAAAAATAACTAAATAAACTTCCTAGGGTAATGAAATAATGCTCTTGGCAGTGGAGTTGTAGGCTGTATCGATGGAGCAGCCTATGCCCCGTAGGCCCATGGACGGGCCATTCTGCTGGCCATTGTTTAGGTATGAGGCTTTTAATTGGTTTCTTTGCCTCCTAGTATAACTATGGAATGACACCCACTCATCGACGGGGCGTCAACCCACCTACTGGCCATCGTTTTCCAGTCGTAGGTAGACACTGCCAAGGAAGACTTTGGATCCTCCTAGAGAGCCTTTTGCGGGGCCCTTGGGGAGTTGTACCCGAATGTTTCCAACGTAAATACATTTATTAATATGACAAGGAATTTCCATACCAGTTTGATCATCAAAAAACACTAGTAATACATCAACACATGCTAGGCACACTCAAGTTACTCTTGTTGTGACAGAAAAGTCAGAAGATGTTTTTCTTCCCTAGCCTAGCCATTATGTTAAGAAACAATCCATAATTTTTCCATCACCACCTATTGTATCTGTGCGAAAGAAAGCCTATTGTTCAAGTTTACCCAGGCGCGAAATCAATGATAAATTCCTTTTTCATCATATGTTACTTCACTTGATCCTCCAGAAAATCTTGACCTCCCTATTTCTCTTCGAAAAGCTACACGTCAGGGTAAATCCACATTTCCATTGCTAACTTTGTCTCTTATGACCACTAATCACCTGTATCTAGTTGTATGGTTGCCTCTTGATACTCTATCTCTATTCCTAAAACTTGAGGATTCCTTGAACCATCCTGTATTGCGTGATGAAATGCTTGACGAGATACATGCTTTAGATGAAAATAACACTTGGGATTTGGTGGGTTTACCCAAAGGAAAGAAAGCAGTTAGATGGAAATGGTTCTTTACAGTCAAAATCTTGAGGGCTCTGTTGCTAGACTTAAGGCCTAACTTGTGGCTAAAGGCTATGCCCAGACTTATAATGTATATTATTCTAACACTTTCTCCTTGGTATCTAAGCTCACCTATGTTCACTTGTTTATTTCCTTGGCTGCTTCTTAGAATTGGCCCTTAAATCCGTTTGATATCAAACATGTCTTTCTTCATGGTAATCTCAATAAGCAAGTGTATATGGAGCAACCAGTAGTATTTCTTGCTCAGGGGGAGTATGGGAAAGTTTCTCATCCAAGAACATCTCTATATGATCTAAAGAAAAGTCCTCGTGCTTGTTTTGAAAAATTTAGCGATGTAATTCAGGTATTCGGATTGAAGAAAAAAAGTGTGATCACTCAGTTTTCTATAGACAATCAACAATTGGTATTATTCTTTTATTTGTTTATGTTGACGATATTGTTATCACAGGAGAGGAGATGATTGTGCAAGAATTTCTTTTCTGAAAGAGTTTTTACATGACATGTTTCATAGCAAAGATTTGGGACAATTGAAATACTTCTTGGGTGTCGCAGTAGCAAGAAGCAAGAAAGGAATTTTCTTGTCCCAAAGAAAGTATGTACTTGATCTACTTGCAGAAACTAGAAAATTGGGAGCCAAACCATGTTGCAGACCAATGATTCCTAATGTTCATCTTACCAAGTATGATTGTGATCCTCTTCATGACCCATAAATATATAGGAAATTGGTTGGGAAATTGAACTACCTTACAGTGTTCCGTCAAAATATTGCATATGCAGTCAGTATTGTTAGTAAATTTATGTCTGCACCAACAATCAAATATTAGGCAGACTTGGAACAAATCTTGTGCTACTTGCAAGGAGTACATGGCCTTGGTATTTTGTATAGCGACCACACACATACTCATATTGAGTGTTTGCAGATGTTGATTGGGCTAGTTCAAGAACTGATAGAAGATCTACTACTGGCTATTGCGTTTTTATTGGTAGAAATTTGGTATCTTGGAAGAGTAAGAAACAAACTGTTGTATCTCGATTTTATGAAGGAATCTGAGTATAGATTTATGGCTCAATCCACATATGAAATACTATGGATTCATCGCCTTGTAAGAGATCTGGTTTGAACCCGTTGTCTCCAACAAAATTTTTGTGTGATAACCAGGCTGCTCTACACATTGCCTCAAATCCAGTGTACCATTAACGGACGAAATACGTAAAGGTTCACTGTCACTTCATTCGTGATATATTTACGAAGTCTTTGAATGGAACTCGGGTGGGATATCTTTGTAACAATTTGGGCATGATTAATATCTATGCTCCAATTTTAGGGGGAGTGTTACAATGTACATAGACATACTTTTTCCTATAGAATACATAGCACAATCTCAACACAATCATAGATAGAGATGTTTAGGGATTTTCTTATTTTGTTTTCCTTAGATAGATTATTTGTTTTCCTTAGATAGATAATTTGTACACCTACAAATAGCTCTCCTTTTTTGATTAATATAACAAGCAAGATTTCTCCATTCACTATACATTTTACATAGTCTTTTTGGTTCGAGGCGATAAACACATTGATTTACTTGCAAAATAGACTACAAAAAAGGGTTGAGAATGGATTAACACCGGTTGAAGCTTATACACCTTACCTTCACTTCCTTAAACAACAAAACTTTCAAGTTGAGCTAACTAAATCTCCTCTGCTAGAAAGCCAATCCGAAAGGCAGATTTAACATCTAAATGATTGATTTCCACTTCATCTGTGCTGCCAATGCAGTTAAAATTGTGATGGTCTCCATCCTTATACAGATGCAGAACTATCTAAATAATCTACACTAGGCTTTTGATAATAAACATTTACAACCAAATCCTCTTTGCTCTTCTTGATTAATCCATCCTATGAAATTTCACTACATAAACCTATTTAAATCCAATAACTTGCTTAGTTTCAGGTTTATAAATGAGTTTCCACAGCTCGTTCTAGTACCTCTAACATAAAAATCTTCATCATTATTTGCTTCCAAGTCTTTATTCGAATCTTCTAAAGCAGGTTCAATATCCATCCTTCAGACTTGAGATAAATTCAAGTCACATAGGACTCTTCATACACCTTCACATATCTACAGATAAGAACTTCCTAAAATTCAACATTATAAATGATATGACCCTTAGACATAGAGCGATACCAAACCAAAAATCCTTTTTCTAAATTAAAATCAAGTTTACTCCATATGATAGTTGGTACATGAGTAATACAAAATGAATCAAACACCTTAGATGTATTATTGATGGTTATATGGATTCCAAGCAACAAAAACGACCTTGGTAACTATTTTTATAGAGCTCTACAACTTCTTGTTCCTTACACGCAAAATTTTATCCGGGATGAGGTATTTTTGGTGCATTAACAGAAGAAACAAGTTTACTTATATCTAACTCAATACCTACCATTGGTTCTTCATTTGTGTCAATTTTTTGCTCTTACTTCTTTAGAATTAAGAACATCATCACTCAAAATCATGTTTTGCAGATACTGTGTGACGATGTTCCAAAATTTTAAGAAATAAGAGCAAAAATTGACACGAGTGAAGAAATAATGGTAGGTATCGAGTTTGATATAAGTACTGGTGTTGCTTTTATCTGATCAACAAGAATAGTTCATCTGCCTACAAGAAACAAGAAGCTAACGATCTCTATAAAGAAAAAATTGTCAAACTCTTTTTGACTAAAAGCAGTAAAACATGATTTACTTGAAAAATAGAATACCAAAAAGGACAATAGATTGAATGACACTAGTTGAAGATTATACATCTCAGTGTCACTTTCTTGGACTACAAAACCTTCGGGTTGAGCTATTTAAATCTCATCTTCTAGAAACCAATTCAAGAAGGCAGATTTGACATCTAAATGCCAGATTTTCCACTTCATATGTGTTGACAATGCAATCTACATTATAATGGTGTCCATTTTTGCAAAAAGTGCAAAAATATCTAAATAATGAACTCTTGGATGTCTAGAATAACCTTTATTAACCAACTATTATTTGTTCTTGTTGATAGATCCATCTACATTCAACTTCACTTAGTAAACCTATTTAACTCTAATTACTTTCTTTGTTTAAGGTTTGGCAATGAGTTTCCATGTTTTGTTCTTCTCAATCATGGCTATTTCTTCTTTCGTTGCTCTCATCCATTCTTCAATCCCACCTGCATCTTTAAAGTTTGAAGGTTTAGGGAAAACAAGATTACATCTTCCATAAATTTATGCAAAAGGTCTAGTACCTCCAACAAAAAATTCTATCATTCTCTGCTTCCAAGTCTTCATTTGAATCTTCTAACACAGGTTCTGTCAGTTTTGCCTAATGCCTCTCAAAGCGAGTCTTTCCATTATAAAGAGAATAAATATTACATATCTCTAAAGATCTGTCATTCCTATCTCTAAAGACCAGCTATTCTATCTCTATAAATCTGCTATCCAATCCCTAACTCTGCTTTGCTATCCCTCTAAATCTACTTTGCTATCCCTCTAAATCAGGTAATTTATCACAATATGTATTCCTTTGTTTCTACAATAAAACTATATGATCATACTAATTTTTTTGCACTATATAAATACATTAATATATACAATTGATTAGATGTCCATCATGCAAAGATTCCCCTTCAAATTGCTGTTGGTAGATCAAGAAGCATCAATTTGCCTACTAAAAACTGATGGCATTGTGTTGCCATGAATTTTGTAAATGCATCACCTATTTGAAGATCACTGGACACATTTAGAAGAGTAATAACTCTTTTATCTACAACTTGTCGTATATAATGACAATCTACTTCGATGTGTTTGGTCTTCTCATGAAAAACTGTATTAGAGCAATCTGAATAACACTTGTATTATCATCATGGATAAGAGTAGGATGATATTGAGGAAATCCAATCTTAGCAAGCAATTCATGAAGCCATACAACCCCGGAGCAAGAAGTAGAAGTGGATCGATATTCAGCCTCCGTTGAAAATTTTGACAGACGATGTTGCTTCTAACTCTTCCTAGATATCAATGACTCTCCAGGAAACATGCACCAAGAAGTAACTGAAGACGAGTATCAGGACATCTCGCCTAGTTAGAATCACTAAAAGCATTAAGACAAAGAGGAGAAAAACTTGAAAAGAACAATTCATGAGTAGATGTTCCTAGAAGATACTGAATGATGCGACGAACAACCACAAAGTGGAGATGATGGGGAGATTTCATAAATTGACTAACTTGTTGCACCGTAAAAGATATATTGGCCAAGTAATAGTACGGTAATTTAGACTCCCAACTAATGGTCAAAACATAGTTGGATCAGGAAGAAGATCGCCTTCCTCATGAAAATACTTCACATTCAATTCTAATGGAGTATCTACGGAGGAGCAGTCTTGAAGACTATCCAAATAAATTAGATTCTGAGTATATTTGTGTTGGTTTAGAAACACAACTGAAGCAACATTATGAACTTCCAAACCAAAATAATATGTAAGAGCACCAAGATATTTCATATGAAAAGAATCTTTAAGTCGTTGTTAGAGGCTAGTGATTAGTGAAGAATCAGTTCCTATGATGATAATATCATCTACATACACCAAAAGAAGATCACAACCTATAGATATTTTCCGAAGAAACAAAGACGAGTCATATTTTCTCTGCTCAAAAGACTATTGTAGCAAAGTACATCAAAACTTATCAAACCAAGATCTTGGAGCTTGTTTTAATCCATAGAAAGACAACTTCAACTTGCATACATCTGATGTAGGCGATGATAACAAACCAAGTGGAGGTTTCATATAAATGACTTCTTTGATATCACCATGGAGAAAAGCAATTTTGACATCCATTTGATAAAGAGACCAGTTTTGTGAAGCAACAATGACAATAATAGTTCCCACCACAATCATTTTTTCTACAAGTGTAAAAGTCTCCTCATAGTCCACCCATACTCTTATCTATTACAAAGAACAACCAATCGATCTTTGTACAGATATCCATTAGAATGATTTTTTATTGAATAAAATGATTTACATCCAATAGGGCGAACATTTGAAGGACATGAAACAATGTCCCATGTGTCATTTTCTTAAGAGCTAAAAGTTCCGCCTTCATTGCTTTGTGCCAACATTCAAGATTGGTGGTTTGTGCGTAACATATTGGAATACAGATGATGGATAAAGTATAAGAAAAACTATATCATTTAGGAGTTTGAGACACTCTAATAGATTCCCAAGAAGGCTCAAGAGCAGCAGACCTTGAGAAAATCTCATATTCTAGTGTGCATTAGTCTTAGGAGGCGAATCTGTTTTAAGACGGGGTAAAGTTGGCCGACGTCATTCATACATAAATCCTGGTTTGAACCGCTTAGAAGACAATGACAAATCCTCAGAAGTATAAAGAAGAGGAGAAACAAAAGACAACTCAATATGATTGGGAAAATACTGATTCTCAAAGAGATTAACATTTCTAGAAACACGAAATTTGTTAGAACTTAGATCATAGCAAATAAATCCTTTTTGCAAAGTACTATAGCCTATTAAAGTATATTTAATGTACTGAACATAGAGTTTATTGCGTTGAGAAGGAGGCAGGTGCACAAAACAAATTCAGTCAAATGTAAGAAAATTATCATAGTTAGGATGCTTGTGAAAAAGACGATAATATGGAGATTCAACGTTTAACAATTTATATAGAAGTCTATTGATAAAATTGACAACATTATTCGACAAAGCTTCAACCCTCTATTTAGATGGAACAGACGACTCACTCAATAAAGTACGAGTGACATCCAAAAGGTGACAGATTATTATGCTCATCAACACTATTTTGTTGTGGCATACATGAGAAAAAGCGTTGTGATACAATTTTTTTCTCAAGCAACAAAATATTGAATTCATGAGATATATATTCTCCACCATAATCAGATCATAATATTTAGATGCATGTGGAAAATTGACTTTCAACGTAAGCAAAAAGTTTATTGAATATGGAAAATACTTCACATTTAGATCGAAAAATACACCCATGTAAACCAACTGTGGTCATTTATAAATGTCACAAAATACATGAAATGAGCATGAGAACATAAGCTTAACTCAACCACAAAAGCTATCTCATGAGGGGAGGATTGCCAAGTCTATATAAGGAGACCACCAGTCCATTTCCTGACCAATGTGGGATTTTTACCCACTCTAACACCCCCTTCATGATCAAGCCCGACTGGAGCGTGGACCGAGAGCCTATACGGGAATGGAACTAACTTTGATACCATGTTTGTTTAATTGAATGCCTCTCAAAGTAAGAGTCTTTTCATTATATAGAGAATAAATATTACAACTCTCTAAAGATACATCATTCCTATCCCCAAATTTTAACTATTCTATATGTACAAATCTGCTATTCAATCCCTATTAATATGCTTTGCTATCCCTCCAAATAAGCTATCCTATCAAAATATTTATTTCTTTGATTCTATGACAAATTTATATGATCATGCTAATTTATATCACTATATAACTACATTAATGTATACAATTGTTTAGATGTCCATCATGCTAACAGTTTAAACAACCATCCTTCTGACAACATATATTTGAACTCCAATAAGTAACTGATCTCTATAAATAAAAGTTTCCAAATAAATTTTGGGTAGAGGTGGCAACACTTTGATTTACCTGTAAAATAAACTACTAACAAGGGTCGTGGATGGAATGAAACCACTAGAAACTTATACACCGTATCTTCACTTTCTTGAACTAAAAAACTTTGGCTTGATCTACATAAATCTCCTTTTGTGTATAATAATTTTAGAATGAAGATTTGACATCTAAATGTTAGGTTTTATTTCCCCTTTATTTATGCTACCAATGTAATCAAAATTTTCAGATAGTGTCCATCCTTGCAACAGGTGCAAAAGTTGTATATGAATAATCAACTTCTCAATTCCAAGTTGTTGGGAATGACCTTTAGCAACAAACTTTCTTTGTTCTTATTTATATATCCATATTCATCAAACTTCACACTATAAATCCATATAACTCCAATTACTGGTTTAGTTTCTAGTTTGTCGATGAGTTCTGATGCCCTGTTCTTCTCAATCAGTGCGCTTGCTTGTATTCTTCAATCCCACTAATATCTTCAAATTTTGAACATTCCAGGATAACATGATTACATCTTTCCATAAATTTCTACCAAAGGTCTAGTAACTCTAATAAGAAAATGGTCATCATTCTCTGCTTCTAAGTCTTCATTTGAGTCTTTTGAAACTGGTTCAACATCCATCCTTCTGACTTCAGAGATATTCAAATCACAATAAGAATCTTCATCCACATTCACATCTATACTAATGAAAAATTTCCCAAATTCGATATTGTAAATCCTATAGCCCTTAGATATAGAGTTATACCCAACAAAAGTTCATTTTTCCACTTTTTCTATCAAGCTTGCTATTTTTGACAGTTGATACATGGGTATATCACAATGAACAAAACACCTTTAGATGTCGTATTTAATACCAAGCTTCAACTGGTGTTATTTGATCCGCATTGCTTGTTGGTAGTCTATTTTGGAAGTACATTGACGTGCTTACCACATTTTCCCAGAAGAGACTATGACAACTTTTTCTTTAGAGATCCCAGTTGCTTCTTGTTCCTTATTAGAAGAAGTTTCAGCATATCTGGGATGAAATATTTTTGGTGCACTGACTGAAGGAATACATGTAAACATATCTTACTCCATAACTACTATCGGCTCTTCATGCATATCAATTTTTTCTCTTATATCTTCAAAATTTAGAACATCATCAGACAAAATAATTTTTTTCAGATTGTGTGTGATGATGTTCTAAATTCTAAAGAAATAAGAGTAGTGACGTGCGTTAAGAATCGATGGTCGATATTGAGTCAGATATAAGTACATGTGTGTTTTTGTCAGTGCAGTAAGAACAGTCCATCCTAGATATGCTTAAACTTATGCCTATAAAGAACAAGAAGCAACCAATCTCTATAAAGAAAAATTGACCAAAGTCTTTTTTGGAAGAGGCAGTAAACACATCAATTTACATACAAACTAGACTACCAACAAGGTTCGTAGATGAAACGACCCTAGTTGAAGCTTATATGCCTTACCTTCACTTTCTTGAACTACAAAACCTTCAAGTTGAGCTACAAAAATTTCTACAAAACTATTCAAGTAGGTCGATTTAACATCTAATGCCAGATTTTCCACTTCATTTGTGGTGCCAATGAAATCACAATTCTGATGGTGTCCTTTAACAACAAACTTTCCTATGTGCTTATTAATACATCCATCCGCAATCAACTTCACTATACAAACTTATTTAACTCCAATAACGTCCTTAGTTTCAATTTTTTCAATGAGTTTCCATGTCTTATTCAATATTGTTAATTCTATAACCCTTAGAGATAGGGCTCTAACCAACCAAAATTGCTTTGTAGCACAATGAACCAAATACATTTGGATGCACTATTGATAGTTTTATGCAATTGTATGCTTTAAATAGTGTCCATCCATCCACGACCCTTGTTGGTAATCTATTTTAGAAGAAAATCGATGTGTTTGCCGCCTCTGTCCAAAAAAGATTTTACCATTTTTTTCTTTAGCAAGCTCGATTGCTTCTGTTCCTTGTAGGCAGAGATTTTAGCACATCTAGGATAAAATATTCGCGGTTCACACAATAAATTCAAAACTTGTAGTTACATCTAAATCAATACCTACCATTTACTCTTCATTTGTGTCAATTTGTGCTTTTATTTCTTTGGAATTCAAATCATCATCACAGAGAATCGTGGTTTTAAAATTTTTTTGTGATGTTCGAAAGCTGGAAGAAATTAGAGTAGAAATTGACTCAGCTGAGAAATTAATGGTAGGTAGTGAGTTAAACATAATTTTATGTGCTACTTTGTTCAATGCACCAAGAATAGTTCAATCCCAGATATGCTAAAACTTCTGCCTGTAAGGAACAAGAAGCAACCGAGCTCTATAACAGAAAGTTCCCAAAGTCTTGTTTTGAAAAGCGGTAAACACATCGATCTACTTGCAAAATTGACAAAAAACAAAGGCCGTGGATGGAATGACACTAGTTGAAGCTTATACATTTTTCCTTCACTTCTTTAAACTACAAAACCTTTGGGTTATGCTACATAAATGTGAAAATTCAAAACTTTAAACCTCAATTGGAAGTCAATAATTTGTTGAATGTTGTGATTGCACTAATTCTACAAGCCCTTGCGTACCTATTAAGATTTTACTGGCCGTATGAGCAACTCGTTGTTACGTTCTTGGAGTTCAGGAAAATGTTAAGTCTTAGATGGGACTCCATGAACCAGAAGTATGACTCGTGGATTGGTATATTGGTCATGGATGAGTCTCTTTGAATAGATATATATTAGACTTGTTGAAATTTCGGCATTTTAAATTCTACCGACGACTTGTACAGTCATACAACGAAGTACATATTGTAGAATTCTATCCGTAGTTGATCTTTAGAAAGTTAGCCTCCAATGATTTGATTATGACTTGATAGTACGGCCCAACAAAGGTTGTACGAGCCGTACTTGGACATCGTGGTTTGTAGGCCTTAGGATCCAGTCCTTTAGAAAAGGTTAACTGTATGAGAAGGGTTACGAGTTACGACTCACCATTTGTAGTGTGTGTTAATGTTCTTGGTTCGTAGTTCTGCTCAAGGACTCGGTCTCCATTAGTGGGAACCATGAGTGAAAAGTAAGTATGTAGATGGGAGTACAAATGGTAGAAGACTCTTTGTGGACAGTCCTAATAATTCTAGGTGGGGGTTAATTCAGTCTTTTCCCAACCATATTTATGCCTTAACCCGATTTGCACCTAATTAAGGTTTTTTTCAATTTAATTCAGCCCTAACACTCTCATAATCATTCCCAAGACTTAGAACAAGGATCCAATAATCGAAAGTTAGGGGTTCAAGCATTTCCTATATTTCAAACATAACATAAATTAATAAAAATACATTTTAATGAGTAGTACTCCATAGTTTTCTTTTCTTATGAGCGTGTATGTATCGCAATCACTTATTTTGAAATGAATGAAATATTTATTATATGATATTAATAATTTGCTTAAACTTTGAATAATTCATTCGAAAAAGAATTTTTTTGAATAATTTAGCTAAGATAGTAAGAGTGTAGTAGTACCATTTGACTATGTTGCATCTCTAGTCTCCCCTATTTAGAAGAGGGAGTTGAAAGGACTAACACAGCTTTAAAAAGCTGTTCCCAAATCTATTTAAATTGTACTTTAAATAGTTTCTTCAAGAAATTTGTTCTTCCAGCTATGTAGGGCTATTCATAGTGTTGGATTTAGTCGGTCCTCATGCCCTACAACTAAATTTAGTCAATAAAGAGATAAATCTAGGGTTCTACCCAAAGTTCCATAAATTCTGAATTTGGCTTGTTTTTCTTATTTTAGTTATGATTTATTAACTATTGATATTATAATACTTAATACATATTGATTCTTGAGTTTTTAATGATTTCATTATCACGTGAGCGCTTGTTGATGAAACTTGTGAAAGCCTCGTGCAATTATTTCATGATTTCAAAATTTAATGTATTTCCAAGTATATTTTAAGCGACATTTGAGAAGATCACTTATGGTTCAAATGTATTATTTTTACCTTGAGAAAAGCACTCCTATTTTGAGAAGAGCATATTTAGTTTTTCAAAAGAAGTTTCAGTCTAAAGATTAGTAATCCTTTAAAGATGTCCTTTCTAGTACTAACTCAATATAATGAGTATATATATATATATGTGTGTGTGTGTGTGTGTGTGTGTATAGGTAATAGTATTGATTACCTATTTGGATTAGAGTTAAAGACAATTTTAACCGCATAACCTGCACCACTAGCGTAGATAGGATCCAAAAGTTAAGTTGCCTCATATATCCCGGCAGGGTATAGGGTGGTTCTGGACACATGGTTAAGACATTGTATCATTACAAAACTCTTCGTGATGGTTGTCAGTTAAAGAACCCCCCCCCCCCCCCATCAAAAGTAATATTTTATGTAAATATTTTGCTATCATTGCATAACTATTTGTTAAAGTTTTTAATGATTTCGTTTCATATTTCATGTTTTGCTTCAATTGAATTATGTTAGTCGCTCATTCAGTTCACTTAATTTAGTTTAATACACTATAGATTTTTCTCAAACAAGATGTATCCACACTTTCTCAACTTGTGATACATTGATTTTAGGGTTTGTCATTTTGAATCATTGTATTTTCATTATTTTTTAATTTGACAATATGCATAATGTATATATCAATATATCACTTATATTATTTTATAAGAAACATTTGTATCATTACCAGAAAAATTCAATCAACCACCACCATAAATTCTGATCTCAAACAAGAAACTTTATGTGTACAGTCTAAGTTAAAACTTAAATATTTAGTATACCAGCAAAATCACTCAACCATTGCCATAAATTAAGATCTCAAACAAGAAACATTATGTATAGAATCTAGCTAAAACATTAATTAACTAGATTGATTGATACAAGACATAAATATTTTTTAGATAAAAAACTTTCAATTGGATGAAGATCATTCACATATAAACATTCAAATAAACTCGCTTTCCAGATATGGATAGAGAGAATTAGATACCATGAGAAACTAAAATAAAAGGATATAAAACACATAAAAAAACAAGGGAGTTTTGGGCATTGGGTTTCATCTTCTTCACTCGCAGTATAATATCTGAAAACATGTTGCTGCCGTTATTGATTTCTAAATATATGAATGCAAGTATATCTTTGAATTAATGTATACAACTTGGTTGTTCATAAAGCTGCGCTGGACAATTTCAATTATTCATGTTCAAACTTGAATTTTTCTTTGCATGTATGTTAATTTTAATCAGTCTCTTCTAGTTAATAGACTTATAGATGTCAATAATTTAGGTGTAAGCTATATTTTCTTTTCATTTGCTTGAATTAGATTAGGTTGGTTTAGAATCATGCACCTCAGAAAGCAGTAATAGAGCATGCAACAGAAAAGGCAATAGGAGGGTCCCGGTAAATTAGTTTCTCATTTTTCTGAAATTTACCGACAATTTAAAATGTCTTTTATGATAAAAAAAATTAATGACTGAACTAATTTTCTTTGTCATTTATAATTTTTTCGCATATCGTAAATTTCTTATAAGTAGATATTGATACCTGATTGCTTGATATGCAAATCTGTAAAGAGTGATACTTGGTTGAGTTCAATTGTGAAGCAGCGCGAAAAGAGAAGAGAACCTAAGAAAACAGTTAATTAGAGTTCCCTTTTCATGGATCCAGATCCAGATCTAGATGGTGGCCTTATTACCATTTATGGTTTTCAATCCATCGAATTTGTGCTTAAGAAAACAAAAGCAAACATTACCTGGCGGTAAATGATCCTGATCAGATGCTAATGATAAAGTTGTTTCATCCTCTAATCTATCCTGCAAGACAACTCACTTTTTTCCTCAGAGAGCTAAGCAATATATTTCATCATCACGGGGTTCAAATCATAATCGTTTAGATGAAAGACGAACATTGGTGTAGCTAGATGAGTTATAACTTCATAAAGTTCATCCGCGGAGAAGAAGGATTCGTGAGGAACTTTAGTAGTGAATAGCAAAAAGTTAGAGGAAATGAAAATTTTTAGGTCAAGTTTCAGAGAGAAGCATCAAAAAAAGATTTAGTGCCATAGAAATGGGCTTGGTCAATGATGTTGATGTTGGCCCAACCCAACTCATTATTGGATTGGGTTGAGGTAAGATTTTTTAACTCAACTCTACTTATCTTTGATGTCTTTTTAATGAGAAACATTAAGTTTAAATCTTTGTGTGCAATTTTTTTTTGGTATTAATATGACTTTAAGTTACACAAATTAATATGGTTCTTATGTGGGGCACATATGAAAACAATGTAACACACACTATTATTGACCTAATACATATTGAAAAATAATTTTTCAAATTACAATTTATGTCAGAGTTTTGTTGCAAATATATGTATCTGATGGAGAAAATACATGTATTTTTGATATACACAGGTTAAAAGTATATATATTTAGAGTAGTTAATAAAAGGAACATAACTTAATGAATAAAATAAATAGTAATTCACGATTGTGATGACTTTCGAGGATATAGAGTATGCCGAAGCTAAAGTTAATATTTAAAAAAAAATCAAATTATGTCTTAATTTTTTATCGTCATTTAGATTTTATTCCGTTTCTTCTATTTAATTCATATTCCATTTTAAATATAGTGTATTGTTCAATTTTTCAAAATCACTATCTGTGAGATTGGCAATGACATATAGTTGTGCTTGAGAAATTCTGAAACTTGATTTTTGAAATTATATACGATGGTTATAAAATTGGTGGAATTCTTCTCAAGGATTATACCACATATAATAATTTGGTTGGTTTTATTCAATTTTTTTTTAAAACGATGAATCTAGAAAAAAAAGATAAGTTAGATTCACTAAGGGCAGAAATTCAAATACGTTGGAAATTTGAAATGACATAGAAATGAAATTATTTATGGAGTTGAAGAACGAAGATATGATTTTGGATTGTATTTACTGTGTATAATATATATAGCCTTTGCATCTCGTCAGTATCGTCATCCACTCACACATTCAATCATATTTACACACATTTTAAGAGACTTTAATCTTATCGAACTAGACTCCATAGTCGATTATAATCGTTAAGTATTTTACACATGATCAGGGTTGATCTCGGTATATGTTTCTATGGACAATGTTAGGAACACTGTGGGATTCATTTTCAGCTAACATCTTCTCTCTTTTCTGACTTTTTCTCCCCATCATTGTCTTTTCTTTAGGTTTCTCACCTAGTGTTCGAAGCCCACATTAGAGTTCTGACTAGATCCAAATTGCATACTGTAGGACCCATTCTGTAACACCCCATAGCAAGAAAAGACCAAACATCAGTTTTTTTAAAAAATCTACAAGTGCAACAAACGGTGGCATCGACGGGCCGTAGCCTTAACCACGGTCCGTCGTGCATAACCATCGATGGGATCAGAAACTCCCAATAATTTCAGCCTAGAAAAATTTGTTAAGTCTTGGACGACGGACGGACTTACGGTCCGTAATTAAGACGAAGGTCCGTAGTTTGTGACCGTCGATCGATACCCCCATTTCCCCACTCTCTAACAAGAGCTACGGATGACCAGCACGGTCTGTAGGTGGAAAATTTGCAAACAGTTAAGGGAAAATGTAGTTGCGTCAACTTCAAATGGTCATAACTCTTAGCACAAAATGCATTAGGTGTCCCATGACCTACCCACAAATATATAATTGAATTGTCTTTCCATAGACACCGACTTTGCAAAAATCTGACCTTCGAGTAAATGTTATGCCCTTTTTAGTAAAGGCTTGTCTAACAGGCCATAATAACGGGGCGTCTGACAGATGATGGACCATCAGTGCTGGCCGTCGTTTGGCCCGACAACAACTTTCCCAAGGGTTTTTTTTGACCTTTCCCACTCCATTTAAACCCCAAGTTATGTTGTTTTGACCCTAAATCATCATATGTTAGTCAGTTTAAGCCTAGAAACATAATTAAAACATATCTAAGTCAAACCATTAAAACAAAACTTTAAAATTTAGAAGCAATAGAGGAGAAAAAGCTCAAGATCCCTAGTTTAAGAACGCCACAAGTTCCAACAGTTTCACCCCCGAAACTTAAGTATTTTGCCAAGTTTTTACTCAGATTCTTGATTCTCTTATCATAATTAAACATAGGGTTTCTAGAATTTTGATTGAACTTCATGATTTAGTTAAATATATGTTCTAAATCAGATTATAATGTTATTACTCATATTATCGCATGAATTACAGACCCTAGCTTTGTATTTATTTAGTTCTTGAATTACACATGCTAGGTCAGACATTTCAAACACTTTAGATATACATGCCTTAGTTATAAATGCATAATTACAAGATTAATTGTGGTATTCTCAGTTTGCATATTCATTTTCAAGCTATCCAGTATTTACAGAAACTCAGACATAATCAGTTAATTTACAAAATCCATGAGAGTAGCATAATACCGACATGGACTAAGGTTCAGCGTACCCAAATAGTCCCAGAGCTACTAGCTAAGTAGGTTGTAAGTCCCCTCTATAGGTATTCTGTTTAGTGATCACGCCAGCATGCGTTTATATCTCTTAAGGGTATATTGGGTCCTCTTGATGGGGCGTATACATCAGACTCCACATTTAGCTCATGTAATTTTATTATCGGTTATTAGTAGCTCCCACAGATCATTCAGACTCTCTGCATTAACCATTTATCTGTATATTCAGTATTCAATTTCATCATGTTGTAAATTGGTCATTCCATTCAGTTAGTTCAGAATTCAGTTTATCATGTAAGATTATTATACTTGCTATTTTGTTTGTTCAGTTATATTTTATTTAAGTTTTACTCTATCCTACATGCTCAGTACCTTTCAAGTACTGACACATACATGTGCTACATCTTCTAGTGATGTAGGTTCAAGTTCTCAAGATTTAGATCAGACATAGATCAATTTCCGATCCCCAGTTCAGCAAATTCAGTGGTGAGTCCTCATTTTCCGAGGACAACATTCATGAGTCTCATTTCACTCTTTAGACATTTAGTTTCAGTTTTTACTCGATTTAGCTGGGGCTTGTCCCAGTATTTCTAGTCCATTTTAGAAATTATTTTCAGACATAGTTAGTTTTAGCTTAGTAGTGAGTTGATATTTCTTTGTATTAAACTCATCAATTTTTCATATATTTGAGTTTTAACATTTGGGTATTCCTATCTTTTCATTATAATTTATGATTGATCTTTCGCAACAGTTTATCATATTATGTATGCTCATGATCATGCCAACAGGAATAGCTTGGGATCACTTGCGGTCCTAGGTTCTGTGTCCGCATCTTGGGGGTAGCTCGGGGCATGACAAAACTTGGTATCTGAGCACTAGGTTCAAGAGTCTTAGGATGTCTGAAAAAGCCGCACTTAGTAGAGTCCTTTTCATGGGTGTGTAGTGCACCACATCTAATAAGAGGGAGGCTATGAAGTGTTCTAGGAAAAACTTTACTTTCTTGTTACTCTTATCGTGCATAAGGTATGATCAAATTCCAATCTAACTTGACGTTGTGCGCTTAAGATCATGCGTTCTCATAGATCTTAGGCATGGAATGTTAATACACGCAATGCTAACACATTTCCTCTAATACCAGATAAAGAAGTTCAAATATAGAGTTTCAGAATGCCAATTCAGCTTTTGGCTCTGAGTATGAACAGCAAGAATAATCAGCAAGTTTGAGTTACTACTAATATAAATGATCGATCAGTGGAATCCACAGTTTGTGATTTCGTTAGGAATAATCCGCCTAAGTTTTCATGGTCACAAGTTGGTAAGGACCCATAGAAGTTCATTGACGAGGTCAAGAAAATATTTGGTGTGATATCAGTAACTGGTAGTTATAGGTGATATTGGCATTCTACCAACTCAAGGATGTGACTCACATATGGTTCACTCATACAACACACATGACTTTCTCTTTTATAACTCAGTCTAGCAGTCCGATTCAATGTTAGTCCAGAAACTCTCTTAGAACCTTTCTCATCTCTACTCAGGCGGTGACCCAATTTTAGCTAGACAAATATATAGAAATTGCCCTGTCATAGTCTCTCAAAAAGTCACCTCAGCAGATCTAGTAGAGTTAGAAATGGTAGACTTCGATGTTATTCTAGACATAGATTGGTCACACTCATGTTATGCCTCAGTCGATTGCAGATCCAAAATTGTTCTATTTCAGTTTCCAGACGAACCAATCTTAGAATGGAAAGATAGTAACTTAGCACCTATGGGTCAATTTATTATACCTTAAGGACAGAAAGATGATATCACAAGGGTTATCTATATCATCTAGTTGGGGTTAAGGATTCTAGCCTTGAAACCCCAACTCCTGAGTCAGTTCCAGTAGTCTGTGAATTTCCAGAAGTGTTTCCATAAGGTCTTCTCGGAGTCTCTTTCGAAAGGGAAATCGACTTTAAAATTGATCTCCTTCACGATACAGACCTATTTATATTCCTTTTTAAAGAATGGCTCCAGCACAGCTTAAGGAACTGAAAGAGCAGTTGAAAGGCCTTATAGATAAGGCTTTCATCAAACCTAACATTTCACAATGGGTTTCACTAGTGTTGCACGTAAAGAAGAAAGATGGTTCTCTCAGAATGTGCATTGACTATAGGCAGTTAAACAAGGTCACAATCAAGAATAAGTATCCCATTCTCAGGATTGATGACTTTTTGACAAACTTGAAGGTGCTAGTCATTTCTCAAAGATAGACCTCAAATCGGGTTATCATCATCTCAGAGTCGGAGTTAGTGACATTCTGAAAATAAACTTCAGAACTCAGTATGGTCATTATGAATTTGTAGTTATGTCATTTGGACTAACTAATTCTCCTGTAGCTTTCATGGATTTAGTGGACAGAGTGTTCAAATAGTACTAGGACTTGTTTATTATCGTCTTTATTAATGATATCCTCATTTACTCTAGGAGTTAGGAAGAACATGTAAATCATTTGAGAATTGTTCTACAAACTCTCTAGGATTGCCAGTTATTCGCTAAGTTTCAAAAATGTGAATTTTGGTTGCAATCCGTTGCTTTCCTTGGTCACATTGTATCTAGGGAATGAATCCACGTAGATTCACAGAAGTTAGAAGCAAAAAAATGTCCTAAACCTACCTCTGCTACAGATATCAGAAGTTTCTTAGGTCTAGCGGGTTATTACAGAAGGTTCGTGGAAGGATTTTCATCCATAGCCCCACCATTAACTAGGTTGACTCAAAAGATGGTCAAGTTCCAATGGTCAAATTATTGTGAGAAAAGCTTCACCGAATTGTAAACTAGATTGAATACAACTACTATCTTGACTCTACCAAACGGTTCAGATGGTTATGTAATCTATTGCGATGCATCTAGAGTTGGCCTTGGTTGTGTGTTGATGCAAAGAGATAAGGTTATAGCTTATGCTTCTAGACAACAAGGTGCATGAGAAGAACTATCCAACTCATGACCTCAAGCTTGCAGCAGTGGTTTTTGCACTCAAGATATGGAGACACTACTTGTATGGTGTTCATGTAGATGTGTTCACCGATCATAAGAATCTTCAGTATGTGTTCACCCAGAAAGAGTTGAATCTTCACAGAGGAGATGACTTGAGTTCCTTAAGGATTATGATATGAGTGTGCATTATCATCATGGTAAGGCGAATGTAGTAGCCAATTCTCTTTGTAGATTATCTATAGGTAGTGTAGACCATGTTGAGAAAGAAATAAAGGAGCTAGTGAAGGATGTTCACAGGCTTGCTCGCTAAGGAGTTCGCCTTACGAGCATATTAGACAGCGGTGTAATAGTTCAAAATAGGGAAGAATTCTCTTTGGTAATAGAGGTTAAGGAAAAGAAAGACAGTGATGTGATCTTGCTTGAATTTAAGGGTGCAATCCAAAATCATAGAGTGGAGGTTTTCTCCCAAGGGGGAGATGGTGTACTTTGCTACCGGGTAGATTGTGTGTTCCTGATGAGGGCGAGCTGAGGCAGCATATTCTTGCAGAAGCTCATAGCTCTAGGTGTTTTATTCATCCAGGTTCCACTATGATGTACCGTGATATGCGGAAGTATATTGGTGGAATTGCATGAAGAGGGATATAACATATTTTATGAGTAAGTGCCCCAATTGCCAGCAAGTCAAGGTAGAACATCAGAAACCAAAAGGTATGACTCAAGAGATCGATATTCCTACTTTAATGTGGGATGTGATCAATATGGATTTTATCACAGGGTTACCTCGTACTCGCAGACAGCATGACTCCATTTTAATGATAGTTGATACGATGACTAAGTCTTCTCACTTTTTAGTGGTCAAGACTACAGATTCAGCGGAGGACTATGCCAAGCTTTACATCAATGAAATTGTGAGATTACATGGGTTTCTTTTGTCTATCATCTCAGATAGAGGTCCTCAGTTTACTTCTCATTTATGGAAGTCATTTCAGAAAGGTCTTCGTACTCACGTTAACCTTAGTACAACATTTCATCCACAGACGGATGGGAAGGTAGAGCGTATTATTCAGACCTTAGATGATATGTTGAGAGCTTGTGTGATCGATTTCAAAGGTAGTCGGGATGATCACTTCCTCTTATTGAGTTTTCCTACAATAATAGCTACCATTCCAGCATTCAGATGGTTCCTTATGAGGCTTTATATGGGTGTAGATGTAGATTTCCTATTGGTTGGTTTGAAGTAGGTGAAACAACTTTGATAGGGCCAGATTCAGTCCTTTATGCTATGGATAAAGTGCAACTCATTAGAGATAGACTTAAGACAACCCAAAGTCGTCAAAAATCTTATGCAGATGTAAGGAGAAGTGAACTAGAGTTCCAAGAGATGATTGGGTTTTTATAAAAGTCTCACCTATGAAAGGGGTGATGAAATTTGGAAAGAAATGGAAGCTCAGTCCTAGATATGTAGGCCCTTACAAGATAATGAAAAGAGTTGGAAACGTGATATATGAGTTAGAGTTTCCTGCAGAATTAGCAGCAGTGCATCCAGTCTTCCACATATCACTCTTAAAGAAGTGTGTGGATGATCCAACCTCTATAGTGCTTTTGGAGAGTGTGGCGGTGAAAGATAGTATTTCTTATAAGGATGTACCAGTTGATATTCTTAACCGTCAGGTCAAAAGATTGAGAAACAATGAAGTCACTTCAGTCAAGGTTTTGTGGAGGAGTTAGTCTGTAGAGGGAGCTACTTGGGAAACAGAAGCAGCCATGAAAACCAAGTATCCTCACCTCTTTCCCTCCGATTCAACTCCAGCTTGAGGTAATAGTTCCTCTTCAGATTTCCAGTCATTCATGCATGAGTTCAGTCTTAGAATCATGTTCTTTCAGTTGTACTTGCATTTTTGGCATATTTGCATGTACTCGGAACTCAATTATATCAGAAGCTCAGTTCTCTACATTTAGTAGTGGGGTTTGCTTCTCTCTCCCTCTATTTAAGCTAGTTTAGTCTTCATTCGAGAACTAATATTCCAAAGGAGGAGATAATGTAACACCCCATAGCCAAAATATATCAAAAATTAGTTTTTTTCAGAAAAATGTGCAGGTACAACAAATGGTGGCATCGACGGTCCATAGGAAAGACGATGGTTCGTCCTGCACAACCTTTGATGGGATCAGGAACTCCAAAAAACTCAGCCGAGAAAAAAGGACTAAGTCTTGATTGAAGAACGCACTGACGGTCTAGAGGTCAGACTACAGTCCGTAGTCCATGACCGTCGGTCGAGAACTCCGTTCACCCACTCTCTAACAAGAGGTACGGATGACCAACACGGTCCGTAGGTGGAAATTTTGCAGACAGTTAAGGGGAAATGCAGTTGTGTCAACTTCAAATGGTAATAACGCTTAGTACAAAAGGAAATAGGTGTCTTATGACCTATCCACAGATAGATAAATTGAATTATCTTTTCATAGCCACCAACCTTGCTTAAATCAGACCTTCGAGTAAAAAGTTATACCCATATTAGTAAAGGCCTGTCGAACACGCCTTGACGATGGACCGAATGACGAGGTGTCGGGCAGACGACGGACCGTCAGTCCTGGCCGTCGTTTGGTCCGACAGTAAAATTCCCAGGGGTCTTCCTAAATATTCATATTTTAGTCTTTTTAAGCCTAGAAACATAACTAAAACATATCTTAGTCAAATCATTAAATCAAAACCTAGAAAATTAGAAGCAAGAGAGGAGAAAACACTCAAGAATCCTAGTTCAAGAACGCCACAAGCTCCAGCAGTTCCAGCCTCAAAACTTAAGTATTTTTCCATGGATTTCATCACCAAGCATGTGTGATTTCACTAGTGGGTTCCTTTCACCCATTGCGTCCCTAGTTTTCAATTAGATTCTTGATTCTCTTATCATGATTAAACCTAGGGTTTCTAGAACTTTGATAGAACTTTATGATTTAGTTAAATATATGTTACAAATAAGATTCTCATGTTATTACTCAGATTATCGCATGAATTTCAGAACCCTAGATTTGTATTTCTTTATTTCTTGAATTACACATGCTAGGTCAGATATTTCAGACACTTCAGATATACATGCCTCACTTATAAATGCATAATTACAAGATTAATTGTTGCATTGCTAGTTTGCATGTTCAGTTTGGAGCTACCCAATATTTACAGAAACTCAGACATCATCAGTTAATTTACAAAATCAATGGGAGTAGCATAATACCGAGTTGGACTAGGTTTCAGCCTACCCAAATAGTCCAAGAAATACTAGCCAATTAGGTTGTTAGTCCCCTCTGTGGGCAATAAGTTTATTGATCACGCGAGCATGGCTTTATACCTCTAGCAGGGTATATTGGGTCCTCTCAATGGGGCGTATGCATAGGGCTCCACATTTATCTCATGTAGTTTAATTATCTGTTATTAGTAGCTCCCACGGATCATTCAGACTCTCTGCATTGACCATTTATGAGTATGTTCAGTATTCAGTTTCAGCATGTTATAAATTGGTCATTGCATCTAGTTAGCTGAGAATTCACTTTATCATGTAAGATTATTGTACTTGCTATTATGCTTGTTCATTTATGTTTTATTTCATCTTTACTCTATCCTGCATGCTCAGTGCCTTTAAAGTACTGACGCAAACGTGCGCTACATCTTCTCGTGATGTAGGTTCAGGTTCTCAGCATCCAGATCACGCATAGATCGATTTTTCTGATCTCCAGTTCAGTAGATCTGTGGTGAGTCCTCATTTCCTTGAGGATAACAGTCATTAGTTTCATTTCAGTCTTTAGTCATTTGGTTTAAGTTTTTTTCTAGATTTAGCTGGGGCTTGTCCTAGTATTTCTAGTCCAGTTTAGTGGATATTTTCAGACATAATTAGTTTCAATTTAGTATTGAGCTAATATTTCTTTGTAATAAACTCATCGATTTTTCATATATCTTAGTTTTTCAATATGAATATTCCCCATCTTTTCATTATAATTTATGATTTAGCTTCCGCAACACTTTATTAACTTTAGTATGCTCATGGTCATGCCAACAGGGTTAGCTTGGGATCACTTGTGGTCCTAGGTTCTGTGTCTGCGTCTCGGGGGTAGCTCGGGGCGTGACACATTTAGGGTGGTTTCTCCCCATTACCAATATACTAAGAAAACTAGATAAAATATCATTAATTTATACCATGCTGAAAGCTAAAGATAATGATTTTACGAACATAAGGTGGTACAACTCCTCTCTTTTGTGAGTCTTATAAAGTTCAAGTCTTTAATTCTGGGTGGCTCTGTAGTAAGAAAGATAATAATCAATTATTCTTTTTTTTAATTCTTCCACAAATTCTATACATGATGCCTTACAAACAACGTCAAAGTAATCCATAATGGTGTTATGAAGCACCAACATTTAAAACATTATTTTGAGGTCATGTGAAGTTTATTGGTTTTGTTAATGCTTTAAAATAATGTTATCATAATTCAATGCCATGTCAAAGATATTGGAGAAACTAATGACTACAACTGCCATTAAGTTTTGTCTACGTGTATGGGGGACCTGGTTCGCAATAGTCGAGTACGATGCTCAAGCAAACAAAACATCAATTGCACTTTAAGGTTAAGAAAATGCACTGGTGGGGGCTCAAGATTCGTAGAACCCCTTGAACACAAACAATCGATGCTATCCCACAAAAGTTATATTTTAGACATAACAAAATTGACGAAACAACCAATGAAGGTCGTTTCATTAAAATATTTACCCAAGTCGACACTTACACAAAGTGACCAAACAAGAATAATGCAAAATCATCACTAAATCAACTCGAGCACCATGTGATTCAAACAAAAGTTCGTTCTAGACTAAACTCTGAATTCTGAAGCTAACCATTCCAATGGATTCTCATTCAAGAAAATATACAAAGAATGTTCACCAAAGACAAATATCAACCGAACTTTTGAAAACATCATGTATAATTGCTCAAAACGTTGAAGTCTCTTAGAACCGAACCAGCTCCGGTACCATCTCAAAATGTACCGCTTGGAACTAATTAAAATGAAGAATGTATCATACGACATAAAATTCTTCACTTCATTTGTCCCGCCAATGCAATCAAAATTTTGATGGCATCCATCCTTGCAAAAAGTGCAAAAATATTGAAATAATAAAATCATAGTTTTAGAGAATAACCTTTAACAACCATGCTTTCTTTGTTCTAGTTGATAGATATATCCTTATTCAATTTTACTCTGTTCACCATTTAACTCAAATAAATTGTTTAGTTTCAGGTTTGTCAACGAGTTTCCATGTCTCATTCTTCCTAATCATCGTTGTTTCACTCACTTGAATTCCTCAATAGAACTAGAAACTTTATACTTTGAACAATCCAGGATAACAAGATCACATATTCCATAAATTACTTGCAAGGTCTAGTACCTCGAACAGAAAAATCATCATCAATCTACTTCCAAGACATCATTAGAATATTCTAAAGCCGATTCAACACACATCCTTCTGACTTGAGAGATACTCCAATCTTAAGCATCTTCATCCAACTTCACATTTCTAGTGACAGGAAATAATACAGGATTGATTAAAGATTTCAAGATCAATCATCTGAAAGACTTTCATCATTTCATCCTTGAATTCTTCATTCAGCCCTGCATTATTTCCTGTCACAAGTAAATCGTCGACATAAAGTGAGATAATAATAATGTTAGAGGCAACTTTCTTGTTATAAAGAGTCCATCGGCTTAAGCTTTTTTTAAAGCCTAATTCTAGCAAATGATTATCCATTCAGTTGTACCAAGCTATAGGAGCTTGCTTTAGTCCGTATTGAGCTTTATTTAATATACATTTCATTTTTTCATGCCCTCATACGTTGAACCCTTTTGGCTTCTTAACATACATTTCTTCCTGTAGTAGACCATTCAAGTAAGCAGACTTCATGTCCAAAATCTTCAAATTTTTTTGTGCCACAATAGCCAAAAAGCATACGAGTTGTATCCAATCTGGCTACTGGGGCAAAATTTTCATAGACACCTACTCCCCAAATTTGTGCAAAGCTTTTCACCACAAATATAGATTTGTTCTTGTTTACCGAACAATATAGATTTAGCTTTCTCGAAAAATCCATCTAACTTCAATCACTTTTATATCTTGGGGGTCTTTCCACAAGCTTCCAAGTTTAGTTCTTTTCTATCATGGGCAGCTCCTCCATTATTAAAATTTTTAAATTTTCATCCATTTTAACTTCCTCATATCGCAGGTTCAAAAACAGCAACATTGCATCTCTCATAAATATCAGAGAGTGACCTTGTTCCCCTAATAGGTTGATCATCCACCAAGTCCTCATAATCAAATTGTGAATTATTGTTTTTAATTCGATACTCCTCATTACATTACCATTGCTCATCCCCAAGGAATTGAACGTCCCTACTTGCCATAATCTTGTCTAATTGAGGTTGAAAGATCGTATAAGATTTAGAAAATAAGCTATAGCCAATGAAGAATCCCAAATCTTCCTTCTTATCTAGCTTGTCTATCTTAACCTATACTACAAAAAATAGGCTAATTTGCATAGTTATTTGTGGGAATTTTGAGAAACTCTATTATAAAATCATTTTGTAGCGTTCATTTTAAATCATGCGATATAATTTATTTTGTGATGGTTTTACTATGGAGTCTTGGTTTTACTATGGAGTCTTGTGATAACCTCCACAAATTGTACAAATTTGTGAGGTTTTGCGAACGCCGTAATTTATTATTATTTGTAGCAGTTTCATCTGGAGGATTGTGAAAACCTTTGCAAATCACATCAAATTGTGAAGCTTTGTAAATGCCATGATTCATAACAATTTGTTACACTTGTAAAAATAGGAAATAAATTTAAAAACATTAAATATAGAAAACACTTAAGAAAACAAGATGATCATGGAAAGTAGAAATACAATTGATTATATGCATTGCATTAGTATGAGAAGAGAAAATTAAGTTCTAAATTATATTGCAGTATCAAAGTAAACAATTTAGATATTAGGTTTATTTTTTCAAGAGAATGAAATAATAGATGAAAATGTTACTTCTATAATATGTAATTCATTGGTAAAAATAAAAAAATTATTGTGGTCTTATGTGACACACACACACACACACACACACACATGCACGCACACACGCACACACACGCACGCACACATCCACCTACACACACAAACAACACACACACACACACAACACACACACACACACACACACACACACATTCATACTCGAGCACGCACCCACGCTTGCACGCACGCACGCACGCTTGCACGCACACACGCACGATTGCACGCGCACAACCACACACACACAGACACACGCACACGCACACACCTACACACAAGCATACGCACACGCACATGCACACGCACACACACACACGCACATAAACACGCACATGCACACACACACACACACACACACACATAAGTAAAAAGTAAATTTATACGATTACAATTACATGGTAATAAACAACATGCCAGTAAACTTTAATATATTTTAATGAGATGAATGGATGTTGGATTTGAAGTCATAAAAGATTACTTAAGATTAAAAATAAGAACCTTCAGCATTAGGTACTAGTGTCACGTTTTGACTTTAAAATCATAAATCATTCAAGATTATTTAGGAATCATTTATTTTTAATAAGATTAAGGTGTCAAAATCTTAATATAATTAAGTTGTACACTTAAATTTTAATATTTGAATATAAATACATGTTTTTAATATTAGGATGTTCTATTAAGACCCAATTACTATATAGTTAAGATTATTCTTACATATGAACATATAAATTTGTCTTTATTTAAATATTATTGAATATAAATTTATTAAAATGTGAAATTAATCTTATACTATATCAACAAAATATTATTATGTTATAAGAATATATGGTGTTGTCATGATGAAAAAAATATGAAATAAAAATACTAAACTAAAATCACTATAATCAAATAACTATATTACTTTTTTTACATTTTTTTGATGTGAAATCACTTGTTAAACTTTCAACTTTAAGTTATAAAACATGATTTCTAATTGTGTTAATTTTTCATGAATTAAGATTTATGTTGTTTTGTAACTTTAATATTATAAATGTAGTCAATGTTATAAACGGCAAAATTATAGTTTCTTAATGACGAGAAAGAATTGGTTGGATGGTAAGCACCCCTCACTTCCAACCCAAAGGTCGCGAGTTTGAGTCACAAAGGGAGCAAAAGGGGTAGGACTTGGGTTGCGAGTTCGAGTCACCAAGGGAGAAAAAGGGGTGAGAGCCTCTAGGGAGGGTAAAACAAATAATAAAATATATTAAATAAGATACAGAGACTATATTGTGTGGGTTATAAACCCTTTTAGAGTGTAGTTATTCAAGATCTAAAATTATATTTAAGGGTTTACGAATTACCACGAATTGATTTTAAAAACCACCAAGAATTGCAAATTCATTTTATGGTGGATGTAATGGAGGTTTTATTAAACCATCACAAATATGCTCGTGGCATAGGTAATTGTGGCAGTTTCTAAAACCGCCTCAATTAATTTTGTGTGGGTCAAAAACTCCCAAATATCAATAAAAAATCCTAAACAAAATGACCCTTTTTTGTAGTTAAGAAAAACATAGACATTCAAATATCTTTAGTTATTTCAAAACAGGTTTGACACCATGTGATGCCGCAAATGGAGTCTTTCCTTCCACTGCACGCATAGGCCGTCTAATCAACAAGACAAAATCAATGTTTGTTGCTTCAAACCAAAACTTTTTTTGTAGATTCTTCTCATCCAATAAGCATCTCGACATCTCCATGATTGTTTTATTTTTTTCTCTCTCACACATTTTGCTGTGGAGAATAAGGGACAGTAAGTTGGTGTTCAATTTAAGATTCTTCACAAAAAAATTGAACATATTCGAGGTATATTTAGTTACCTTATCAGACCTGAAGACTTGAATGTTGCAGCCAGTCTGATTTTCTATCCAAGCTTTGAACTTCATAAAACTGCAGCAGTTTCGGACTAAAACTTCATAAAATGAATCCAATAAATTCTAGTCATATCATCAATTAAGTTAATATAATACTTGCTACCATTGAGTGATGGATTTTTTGTGGACCACAAAGATCGATGTAAATGAGTTGCAAATTTTTTATAGCTCACCGAGTGAAACTTGTAAATGGAAATTTAGTTAGCTTGCCAAGCACGAAGGCCGTACAACTTGAGGAGTTCTCCTCTTAGTTTGGTAACCCTTTACCATTTTCTCCTTTGCATAAACAATAAAGCTTTGTGATGGAAGTGCCCAACCTTTTGTGCCATGTTTCTGCTACAGTGAGCTGGCTTGGAAAAGCTATGTGTTCCTCATTCAATGGATTCAAAGAAAAAGTTTTTCCTTGAATTTTAATTTAGAATATTTCCTGATTACTAGAATGATTGATCACACATGCTTTATCTTCAAACAATAATTTAAATCCATTTTCTAGGATTTACCCAACACTTAATAAACTCTGATCAATTTCAGGAACAAATAAAACTTCATATATAAGTTTCGTACCTTTGTAACTTTCAATTGGTATGGTCCTTCTTCCTTGGTCTAGAAGGTATTCTACGTTTTTTATCCTTACTCTAGATTTAATCGATATATCAAGTTCTTTGAAAAGATTTTCATCACTGGTCATGTGGTTCGTAACCACGTTCAACAAGCCATCTTTCAATTGAATTTTAACCTGCGAAATAGTTGCCCACAAATAGTTTCTCTTCTTCTTGTTGGTCTGCAATATGTGCATCATTTGGTTGTTGTAATACCTTCTGTTTGCAGATAATCAACACGACCGCGTTTGTGACACTTTCTGCATTCATATCAGATTTCCTCCAATACTTGAGGTGGTGGATAATTTCTCCTCCCACAATGTTTGTATGGAGAATATTTGCCTTCTCAGTTGTTCTTAGTTGCAGAAACACCATTTGTTGTTTTTGTCTCTTTGTAGTTTCCATGATTTCCTTTCTTTCCTTTTCCTTTGTTTCCCTTGGCACTTGAACCGAACTGCAACTAGTCTTGAAAGGCTCCCTCAATGGATCCCTCATGCCTCATCATTATTTGTTGTTCTTGTTCATATTGTGCACTCAATAACTCTTCCAAGCTAAGCTTTGACATCTCATTATTATTTTCCAATGAAACAATAATTGCTTCATATCTCTCAGGTAAAGTTACAAGTATCTTTTAAACTATTCTATTATCAATAAGTTCATTTCCAAGTATCCTTACATTATTGAAAATCCCAAGAAACCTATCAGAATATTCCTTAACGGTTTCTAGTTCTTTCATACAATGCATCTCAAATTATCTAACAAATTTCAATACTTTCATTCTTTTAGTTCTTTGATCTCCCTCGTACTCTTTCTTGAGGAAATTCCAAATTGCTTTGGCTTAGATAAATATCATTATTTTACTGAAAATAGTGGCAAAAACTGGAGCAAAAAGACGAGATTTAGATTTGTATTTTCCTGTCTTCTCTTCCTTGTTGGTTCTAATCTGAGCCATAGTTGAATTCCCTGGCAGAGGATGCACTTTGAAGTCTTTCTCACAGCCTCCCACAAATAACAAGCCTCTAAATAAACTTGAATTTTTACTGCCCAGACTTGATATTTTTCTCCATAAAAAACTGGTAGGCCATAACATAAAAAGAGCATGCATTCTCCATTGTTTTGACGGTGTTTTGCAGAATTTTTTTTGGATAAACACTAAGAAAAGAACCTCGTAAGTCTCACACAAGTCCCTTAAAAAGTAGGTCTATTATACCAATGCTATTAATAAACTTGAAAAACAAGATGAATCAATTTATGAAGAATAACTTGTTTTGAACTTCAAGTTGATTAAATAAGTAGAGGGGCAATACAACTAACACAGAAAATGGACTGCTAAAAGACTACTAACATGCCTATAAAATAGGAACAATTATAGCTAGTTAATAGCATACTGACTAAAAGAAAACTAATATCCTAATAATCACGTAAATCTATTACCCAATCAAAGAAGATCCTGAAACACATAACAACAAAAACTTTCAATGTCTGAAAGTTGGTACATGAGCAGACACAATGAACCAAACACTTTAAGATTTGTTATTGACGGTCTTATGAAATACCAAGATACTATGATGTCATTCAATCCACGACCCTTGTTGGAAGTCTATTTTGCTAATAAATCTATGTATTTATCGCCTTTGTGGAAAAAGACTTTGGCAACTTTTTCTTTGGAGAGCTCGGTTGCTTCTGTTTCTTACAGGAAGAAATTTTAGTTTATCTAGAATAAACTAATCAAGGTGCACTAACAAAAGCTCACTAGCACGTATTCTGACTCAATACCTACAATTGATTTTTCATGCTTGTCAATTTTTGCTCTTATTTTTTTAAAATTTAGAACATCATCACATAGAATCATGGTTTTGCTGATTTTATGTGATGATGTTCTAATTTACGATGAAATAAGTCAAATATTGACACGGATGAAGAATAAATCGTATTTATTGAGCAAGATATAAGTAGATGCATTACATTGTTAATGAAGAACTTACTAGATAATAAAATTACAAGATTATAATTGAAAAAGATGAAGAAATAAATCTCTTCAGACCGAGGAACAAATATCTCACTCTCTTTAAGGAGATTCAAGCCCATTGCTTAAAATGTTTTCACCGGTCCAACATTAGTCCTCTTTGACTTGTACCCTCAAGGATACAACAAACTATTCACAAAATATAACTCAACAACTTTGGACGAGAGTTGAGTCTAAAGTTCCACAAAAGAACACCTCTCTTCAACTATTAAAAACTCTCTTTTTGACAAACTTTATCAATCTATATTTTCTCTTATGTGTTGTATTGTATATCCAAACCAAGTGAAGACTATCACTATTTATAGTTGAGGATGTCTTCCTATAAATGAATAGGAAGATAATTGTGTAGTAGACAATGAAGATAATGGTCTTAGAATTTACATAGGTTACAAGGGAAAATGAGAGAATTAAGAGTTAGATGAAATGAAGGTTATCGAATGCCATCAATGGCTAATTTCTCTAACGGATTGCTGTGCAACTTATTGAAGAATTGGAATGAGCATTAACTCCAAAATATGATAGAGTAATGCAGCAATAAAAGAGTTCCAACGGCAGCAAATGAAAAGCCACATAACCATTAGAAGGAAGCAACTAAAAGTAAGTAAAAGATAAAAAATTAATATTAGGCAAAATGCACAAGTACCCCCTCAACCTATGCCCAAAATCTCAGAGACACACTTATACTATACTACGGTCCTATAACCCCCTGAACTTATTTTATATGTAATTTTATACCCCTTTCCGGCCTACGTGGCACTAGCTTGAAAGAAAAATTCAACCAACGTTGGGCCCACAAGATAGTGCCACATAGACCGAAAAGTTGTAGAAAATTATTAATAAAATAAGTTCCGGGGGACGATAGGACTTTAGCATATTAAAAGTGTGTCTATGAGATATCGGACATAGGTTGAGGGGGTACTTGTGCACTATCCCAAAATATTATAAAGAATTACTATTAAAATACTACCAAAAAACCAACAATCTCCCACTCATTTTAATATTAACTAATAAAGTATATCAGCTGAAGAAAGAATACCATGCATAATAAAGGTGTTCTCCGCATTGAAACTCCACTTAGTGAAATAATAACTTTTACTCTTGAGTCGTAGTGGTGTCAGACTTGAACTATGACCGCGTAAGGGAAATAAAATATCACTGCTCGCACATAATAATCAAGGTGTTGACATGAGCTTTAAAGCCTTTACGTTATGTCCATGTGCTATTCCGATTTCATAAGTGCTTTTGAGAATAAGCCCAATTCTCATAGGAAGCGACTTACTTCCACACATCACATATGTGTAAGCTTAAAAATTTATCCATATGGGATACATATATTCATTAAAAGTTTTATCAACTCAACCTTCATAAATTACAAGAAACAATGCACTCACATCATAGTAAAAAAATAAAAAGATAGTGTATTTTTCACAAAAAGTTATCATGATAGTTTTTCCCTTTAAACTTGGTTATAGGATCTCTAGTCGTCATATATTACTCAAGGATTTGTAGGATTTAATCAAATCCCCCTCGATGTGCTCTAGATCTTTTCTCTTGTTAAGGCCTTAGTAAGAGGATCTGCAAGATTATCACAAGATTTGACATAATCAACATTAATGGTAGCATTTGTCAAATTCGATCTTACATTATCGTGTTTCCTCCTTATAGGTCTTGATTTACTATTGTAATAATGGTTTTGAACTCGATCAATTGCAACAGTGCTATCACAATAAATTAAAATAAGAGGAACCAGTCTTTGAAAATAAGGTATTAGAAATAATAAATCTCATAACCAATTTGAAAAATAAATCTCTTAACCAATTCGCTTCCTCACTAGCTGAAGCTAAAACAATTTGTTCCGCCTCAATGGTAGAGTAAACAATTACAGTTTTCTTTTTTTAATCTCCAACAAACAACACCACCACCTAAAATAAAGACATTACCAGTGGTTGAACTGGAATAACCTAATAAAGTGTTCCAATCTGCATAATAATATCCTTCAAGTAATGCAAATACTTTTTTTTATAGAAAAACCACAATTTTTCGTTCATAATCAAATATCTCATACCTCTTGTTACAACATGACAATGTTCATTACCTGACCTGTTTGTAAACCTGTCAAGTATTCCTACTGCATATGCAATATCAGGCCTAGGGTAATAACTCACATATCTCAAACTTTCGACTATACTAGCATGTTCCTTTTGATTTATTACATCATGTTCATTCTCAACACGAAATAAGTTAACACTTGAATCCAAAGGAGTATCAACATGCTTGCAATCATGAAAGTTATATTTTTTTCAAAATTTTCTCAACATAATGTGATTGTTCAAGGAAAATTCCCTCACATGATCTTGTTATTTTTATTCCAAGAATAAAATTTGTCTCACCAAGATCTTTCATATCAAAATGGATTCTAAGCTATACAAATAACATTCATGTTAGATCCAAAGATCATCAAATCATCAACATATAGTTAAATAATCACATGTGAATTATTCCAAGACTTATGATACATTCACTTTTCACCTAAATTGTTTTAAAACCATTTGCAATCATGTAGGGATAAAACTTTTCATGCCATTGCTTTGGTGAATGTTTCAAAGCATACAGGGATTTAGTAAGTTTACATACTTCGGTTTCTTGGCCTGCTCCATCTCGGGTTGTTCCATATAAATTTTCTCATTTAGGTCTCCATGTAAAAAAATTATTTTTACAGGCACTTGATGAATTTGCAAATAAAAAAATGCAGTCATATTAATTAAAATTCTTATGGATGTAATTCTTGTTACCGGAGAAAAAATATCAAAACATTTTAGGCCTTATAATTGTTTAAAACCTTTTGAAACTAGACTAGCCTTGTATTTCTCAATAAAACCATCCAGTTTAAACCTTTTTCTTAATACCCATTTGCAACAAATTGTTTCACAACTCGACTGTAAATCAACTAGTTTCTAAGTTTTATTTTAAATTAGTGATTCCATTTCATCATTTACAACCTCTTTTAAAAAAAATTAAAATAGAATCATGTGTAGATAATGCTTCTTTCAAAGTTTTAATTATCAAGGTTTGTGGAGAGGTTTTGTTTTGTTTGTGGCGCATAGTTTTTTGAAATTCCTCTCAAGAAGGTGGAAGTTTATCTACCACAATAATAAAAATGATCATTAGCGGCAATTAAGAATTAATTTCCGCTAAATATGTATTTTTAGCGGCAATTAACACTGTTTGTATGTCCCTAAAGCCTTTAGAGACATTGGTTCTAATGACACTTAAATAATTTTGGTAAATACTTTTACACTCTTTATTAATATCAATATTTAATGCCGCTAAAAGTTGTTTTTGGTGTAGTGTATGTACTATGCTACAAACAATAAGGTTATATGCAATTTTAACCTTTTTTGACCTAAGATCTCCAACAATCATGATAAAGTCTTGAGTTTTGTCTACCACTGATTTATTGTCCACTATTTGAAAACAAAAAAATCTACTAGCCGCATACTTTTTTTTCTCCTGCCTCTTCGGTATCATATTTACTCTACAATGCTTTCCAAATTTTCTTTGGAGCAGAGTAAGTTCTATCATAATAATCTTGACAATTAAGAATATAATACCGACACTTATAGGAATCACCATCATACTTTTCCACTTTCTCTAGATAAGAAATAGTTTCATCATCATTAGAGGAGATATCTACCTTATTATGATTCTTCTCAGTTAACACATATGAAACATTGAGAAGACTTAAGTAGAAAAGTACTTTACCCTTTCACCTCTTGAAATGATTACCATTGAACTGAAATGTCTTGTTAAGGTCTCGCATAATGACATCCACGTTCTTTTCAATTATAGCCATTTTTAATCTCCTCAAAATTACTAGTGAAAATCTTACAAGATAATAAAATTGCAAGATTCCAATTGAAAGTGAAATGAAGAAATAAATATCGTCAGGCTGAGGCGCGGATATCTTGCTCTCTTTAAGGAAATTCAAGCTCACTGCAGCAAATGTTTTCACCGGTCTAGCAGTAGTCCTCTTTGACTTGTCACTCCAGCGTACAATAACCTATTCACAAAAGACAACAACTTTGGACAAGAGTTGAGTCTAAAGCTCCACAAAAGGAACACCTCCCTTCAACTATTAAGAACTCTCTTTTTGACAAACCTTATAACTCTATATTTTCTCTTGTTCGTTGTATTGTGTGTTTCCAAACGAAATAAAGATTCTCACTATTTATAGTTAAGGATATCTTCCTAGCAATGAATAGAAAGATAATGGTGTAGTAAATTGTAAATATAACTGTTTTAGGAGTTACATAGGTTATAAGTCATAATGAGAGAATTAAGAGTGAAATGAAATGCAGGTTATCCATTGTAATCAATGGCTAATTTCTCTAATGGATTGTTGCTCAACTTATTGAAGAATTGGAATGAGCGATAACTCCAAAATATGATGGAGTAATGCAATAATAAAAGAGTTCCAACGGCAGCAAATAAAAAGCCACAAAACCGTTGGAAGGCAGGAACTAAAAGCAAGTAAAATATAGCAAATTAATATTATTAAGAATCAATATTAAAATTCTACAAAAAAAACCAACACTTCAGTCAGTGCACCAAGACTAGGTCATCCCAGATATGGTAATACTCCTGCCTTTAATGAACGAGAAGCAAATGATCTCTGTTAAGGAAATGATGAAGAGGTTTTTTTGGGTCGAGACGATTAGCACATCGATTTACTTGCAAAATCCACTACAAAAAAGGGTCATGGTTGGAATGAAACCAAATAAAGATTATACACTTTACCTTCAGTTCCTTATACTACAAAACCTTCAGATTGAGCTAAATAAATTTCCTTTTTTAAAAAACCATTCAGGAAGGCAGAAATAACATTCAATGCAATTAAAATTTTTATGGTGTCCATCCTTGCAACAGGTACATAACTATCTAAATAATCAACACCAGACTTTTGAGAATTAACTTTTTACAACCAAATTCGCTTTTCTCTTGTTGATTGATCCATCTGTGTGAGAATAAACTTTAACAACCATATTTTGGGCACTGGTGGCAACATATCAATTTTCCCACAAAATAGACTACTAACAAGGGTCGTGGATAGAATGAAACCACCTGAAACATATACATTGTACCTTCACTTTCTTGAAGTACATAACTTTGAGTTGAGCTACATAAATATCATCTTTTAAATAGCAATTTTAAAAGGAAATTTGACATCTAAATGTTTAATTGTAATTCCCCCTTCATTTATGCTACCAATGCAATCAAAATTCAGATAGATCCCATCCTTGCAAAAGGTACAAAAGTTGTATCAGAATAATGAACTCTAAGTTGGTGAGAATAACCTTTAACAACCAACCTGCTTTGATCTTATTTATATATGCATCTTCATTCATCATCAAATATAAACCCATGTTACTCCAATAACTTGCTTAGTTTAGGGTTTGTCGACATGTTTCGATGCCTTGTTCTTCTCAATCAGTGCACTCGCTTGAGAAGAAGAACTGAGCTTTATTAAGAGAAAGTTTCCAAATTTATTTTTTGTAGAGGCGGTAAACACATTGATTAGTTGAAAAATAGATTACCAACAAGGTTCCTGAATGGAATGATACCAGTTGAATCTTATACACCTTACCTTCACTTCCTTGAACTACAAAACCTTCAGGTTGAGTTACATAAATCTTCTATTGTAGAAATTTTCAATAATGAAGATTTGACATCTTAATGCATTATTTTCCACTTCATTTGTGCCGCCAATGCAAAATTTTTGCATTTTAAGTTCTATGGATGGCTTTTACGAGTCATAAAGGAACTACATATAGTAGAATTCTATCCATAGTTGAAATTTATAAAGTTGAGTCTCCAATGATTTGATTAAAACTTGCTATTATGTTCCATCAAAGGAGGTATGCACTGTACTTGGCCATAGTGGTTTTTAGGCCTAAGTTGTCACATCCAGGGAGCACCCCCTATACGTAACAGGCATCGTCATTCTCATCGAGGACTTAGACTATCCTCTTAGCTTACATCATTACATTCATAGGTTAAAATTCGTAAAATTTAATTTTTTCTTCTATCTATCATGAGGTTTACATAGACCTATTGCATACACATAATATATAATCATATCGAGTATACATAGACCCTTCTTATTAGAATATTACTCAATATTCTACTTTTATTGCACACACACACACATGCATATATATATATATATATTATATATATATATATATATATATATATATATATATATATATATATATATATATATATATATATACAAGTTATTCTTTTCATTCTTGTTAAATTGGGCATAAAGTCTTTATAAGCCAATCTTTATTAGCTATGCCCATTATTTGATCATTTGCATACTATAAAGATGTTGGGGCATATATTCGTACTCCAATTGATGACTTTTTATGTTTTTTCTCTTATAAGCCAATCTTTATTGGCTATGCCCATTATTTGATCATTATTCTTACTTTGTTCACTTTGTACTTACTTTTCTTCTTCTTTGATCTCATGTTCACTCTGAACATAGTTTCTTTCTTTATCTATTGCTTTCTTAAATAAAAATTTAGCATTTAGCTGACTTAGATTATTTGAGATAACATGAAATCCTGTGTCTTTCCCATACTGAAAAATGTGGTTCATCGGCTAAAGTAAACGTAGAGCATGTGAGTTAACATGAAATCCATTGTATTCCCCACACTAAAAAGAGGTGGTTCACCGGCTAAAGTGAAACCGAATCTGGAGCATTTAACCGACATAGATCATGTGAGCTAAACATGAAATCCAGTGTCTTCCCCATATTGAAAAGAGGTGCTTCGCAGGCTAAAGTGAAATCGAATACTACCTAGAATTTTAAGGTGGAATCCACTGGCTAGTACCTATGCTTGCAACATAGTTCAAAGACTAGGGGATTCGGAGACTCTTATCCACCTTGGTGGTAGTGTCATCTGATGAGGCTTACATGCCCTTGCAGAAGATCATTGCTAGTCTATCAATGCTTTGCTCAATTTCTTGTACTTTACATCTTTTAGAGTTGACTCATGTATTATGGAAGCTTGCTTCTAGTATGAGGTATGCTTAGCTCAATGGATGACTTGTCATACCTTTCTTTACTTGATGAATGCGAACATAATCTTACATGATCATTATGGTGTGAATGAAACTTGTCTCATGATTTCTATCACCCTCTTATGTGAGTATCATTAACATAATTGTTTAGGTGCAAGTGAGACTTGTCTCACTTCCTCTAACATCCCGTTCTATGTCAATTTCATAACTCATAAGCTTTTAGTTATTTCATTACTCACCTTATCTTGTTAAATATTATTTGGTAGTCTTATACCATTATTTCTGAAAGTTATGGAGAGTTATTCAGTGTACTACTATGTTCACAAGTTCATTTAGATAGGGTAAGTTGGAACTTGTCCCACTCATTGACATACCCTTTGTAATTGAGTTCATTGAGTTACATCATGTCAAGTAAATTTTCAACATGTATTTGGCTTACAAAAACATTATAATTTACATTGTCCATATAAGATTAGTATGACTTGGTCGTTGGCCAACTTTATATCATATTTTGGTAATAATATTACAAAACAATTTATTATCATAAACCAAACTTTCACTACACACTGGTCATGAGAATATCACTAGCCAATTCAATTAACTTCATGTATATGCTATAGTAGTTTCATAATTTTAAGCAAGCCAATTATTAGCAATTTCATCTTCTCAAACACAATTGGCATTAAAACATTTCTTATCTCATGCAAATGGTCTATAATGTTACGAATCTAACCTATGGGTCTTTTTCGAAATCAATAAATAATAGAAAATTACACATAATGGTCAGTTAGCACCATAGACCAACAATATGCTCGAGATTCGCATCATACATACTACTAGAATTGGAATTAGGGAGAACTAGGGAGATGCACATTTGATTCATTGGGAACAACCCCAGTTTAGATTTTCTTAAATTCAAAAACTTTTGAAAAGACTCTTTGTCACGACCCAAGACGAGCCGCGAGTGACACCCACACTTATCCTTCTATGTGAGCGAACCAACCAATCCAATCCCAATTATTTACCAATATTTCAATCATAATGGACAAAAAAATAATGCGGAAGACTTAAAACTCATCAATATAACCAACAAAAAACTTCTAATATTTAATACTTATTATTCACAAAATCTGGAAGTCATCACCACAAGAACATCTACCTCAAATTACTAAATCTAAGAGTATCTAAGAAGCTAAAATAAATAAACAGCTAGTCCATGCCAGAACTTCAAGGCATCAAGACGTAAAGAAGAAGATGCAGTCCAATCTAGAAACAATAGCTCACCTTGAAATCTGGTGTGATGAAGACTTGCTAGAGTTGCGGACGAGTTGAAGTTGATGGCACGTTTGCTGCATTCCATAAATAACAAAGAAAAAGAATACAAGTAGGGGTCAGTACAAGGGACACGTACTGAGTAGGTATCGTCGGCTAACTCAAAATAGAAAGCACTATACATCGAATAATAACATAAAACAAACCAAATACTTAACAGGTGATAACAACAGGTATAAGAATCATTTGCAACAACACCAAACACACTTATGAGAACTCAAGCCTCCACTCCGTACTCACTTAGGAATTAGGTTCTTCAAATCTGAGTATATTAGCATAATTCAAGATTCATTATCTTTTTCAATCTTGTGTCGGAATGTGACACTCCAATCCCCTACTACTATGTGTCGGAACGTGACACTCCGATCCCAACTATCCTGGTGTCGGAACGTGACACTCCGATCCCCTACTATCCTAGTGACGGAACGTGACACTCTGATCCCCTACTATCTTGGTGTCGGAATGTGACACTCCGATCCCCTACCTTCGGTATCGGAACGTGACACTCCGATCCCCTAATACTATATGTCGGAATGTGACACTCCAATCCACTAATGCTATGTGTCGGAACGTGACACTCCGATCCACTAATCTCATTCTATTAGTTCATCAATCCTTCTTTATGCCCAGTCGTCATCTTACTAGAGAGATTTTAGGATTAAAGATTCAATAACCTCCACATTTTAATCCATCACAATTACATAATCACATCATGCGACACACAATCAAGCATATAGAAGATTTTACAAAATAACCCAATACATATCAATCGCTATTTAGAGTTTACTACGGAATAGCATAAACCATAACCTACCTCCACCAAAGGATCGTGATCAAGCAAGCTATTCCCCAAAACCTTTGCTTTCCTCTGCGTTCTCTCTAGCTCTCGCTCGTTCGTCCCTCTGTTCTTTTTATTTTTTTCCTCTCCAATTTCTTTCTCTTTTACCCTAATTATCATATAACTCATTATGATGAAAGTAGCCCATTATTTAGGTTTATGTTGTCTCCTTTAACCCCCAAGTAATTGAATTATTAACATTAACCCACTAACTTTATAATTATAAGAATGAATATTCCAAAACACCCCTTTAAAAACTTTAGCAGAATTCCGACTCGAGTGGACTTACGGAGCCTGTGACGGTCCTTCATGACTTTGATGGTCCGTCCTGCAGGTCCATCACAAAGTTCAGAGAGTTAATTCTGTGGAAAGATTTGTGACGGTTCGTCGTGCCAACGACGGTCCGTCCTGCCATTCCATCGTGAAGTTCAGAGAGTCGATCTCAGTACCAAAATTTTTTAGAGTTTAAGTGTTTTGAAAAGAGACCCTCGACGGTCCATCATGACCGTGACGGTCCGTCGTGTGGTTCGTCGACACAGTCAGTTATTTTCAAAACTAAACTTTACTGCTCGAATAGACTAAACAGGTCGTTACAATAGATTCCAATTTACCCATCGTTCGTCCTCGAATGATCACAGGAAGAAAAAAGAGGGCGAGAAAGAGTACCTCAGTCTGTAAAGATATGTGGATATTTTTCTTGCATATCAGCCTCCTTGTCCCAAGTGGACTCTTCAACTGGCAGATTCTTCCATTGAACTTTGATTGATGCAATCTCCCTTGATCTCAACTTGCGGATTTCTCTATCTAGTATAGCAACAGGCTCCTCCTCATAAGACAAATTCTCATCAAGAAGAACTGAATCCCAGCGAATAATGTAGTTTCCATCCCCATAGTATCTTTTCAGCATAGACACATGAAATACCGGGTGCACTCTTGAGAGTCCTGGAGGCAAGGCTAATTCATAAGCCACCTCCCCTACTCGCGTATGTACTTCAAATGGTCCAATATACCTTGGGCTTAGCTTACCTATTTTACCAAACCGCATCACCCCTTTCATGGGTAAAACCTTCAACAAGACTTGCTCACCCTCCATAAAATCCACGTCTCTAACATTTCGATATGCATATTCCTTCTGCCTACTCTGAGCTGCTAAAAGCTTTTCTTGAATGATTTCACTTTCTCTAATGATTCCCTCAGAAGATCAGTACCCCATGGTGTTATCTCAAATGCATCGAACCAACTAATGGGAGACCTACATCTCCTCCCATACAGTGCCTCAAATGGGGCCATATCAATATTTGAGCGATAGCTATTATTTTATGAGAACTCTGCTAAGGGTAAGAAGTTATCCCAATGACCACCAAATTCTATCATACATGCACGAAACATATCCTCCAACACCTGAATCGTTCGCTCAAACTGTCCATCTGTCTGAGGGTAGAATGCGGTACTAAGATCCAACCTAGTACCTAATTCAGCATGCAATGTTCTCCAAAACTTAGAAGTAAATTGCGTACCTCTATCTGATATGATGGAAAGTGGAACTCCATGCAATCGAACGATTTTTGAGATATAGAGTTTGACTAACTTCTCTGCATTGTAAGTCACCTTGACCGGAATGAAGTGAGCAAACTTAGTTAATCTGTCCACAATTACCCAAATAGAATCAAACTTACCCAATGTCTTTGGAAGACCAACCACGAAGTCCATTGCAATTCTCTCCCACTTCCATTCAGGAATGGGCATTCTCTGAAGTGTTACTCCGGGCCTCTGGTGTTCATACTTTACCTGCTGAAAATTCGGGCATTGGGCGACAAAATAAACAATGTCACGCTTCATCCAACTCCACCAAAAATGTTGCTTTCGGTCACGATACATCTTGGTTGCACCAGGATGTATAGAATATCCTGAACTATGAGCCTCTGTAAGAATAGTGTGGATCAAATCATCAACACGAGGCACACATACCCTTCCATTAATACTCAAAACGCCTTCCTCATCAATTATTGCCTTTTTAGCCTTTCCTCGCAACACCATATCCTGAATTTCGCTCAGCTTCTCATCATCAAACTGTTTTCCCTTAATCTTGTTAAGAAACGAAGATCTTGCCTCCACACAGGCCAAAAATCCTTTTTCCTCTGCTATTTCCAGCCTCATAAAGTCATTTGCCAAAGTCTGGACCTCTCTAGCCAATGGGCGTCTAGAAACTTGTAAGTGGGCTAAACTTCTCATGCTTCCTGTTTTTCTACTTAAAGCATCTGCCACCAGATTAGCTTTTCCTGGGTGATACAATATAGTAACATCATAGTCCTTTAGTAGTTCCATCCATCTCCTCTGTCTCAAATTCAAATCTTTCTGAGTAAAGACATACTCTAAGCTAAGATGATCTGTATAGACTTCACACTTAACCCCATATAGATAATGTCTCCATTGCTTTAATGCAAACACGACTGCGGCCAACTCCAAGTCGTGGTTCAGATAGTTACGTTCATGCACCTTTAATTTCCTTGAAGCATAAACAATTAAATTCCTTTCTTGCATTAGCACAGTACCCAACCCAGAATAAGATGCATCACAATAAACAATGAAATTCTTACCTTCCAGTGGCAAGGTAAGAATTGGCGCGGTAGTCAACAAGGTCTTGAGATTCTGGAAGCTCTCTTCACATTCATCCGACCATACAAATGGAACATTCTGCTTAGTCAAGTTTGTCAATTGGGATGAGACCGAAGAAAATCCCTTGACAAATCGATGGTAGTAGCTAGATAAACCAACAAAGCTCCTTACTTCTGTAACATTAGTAGGTCTTACCCAACTCTTCACTGCTTCAATCTTAGAAGGATCCACCATTACTCCATCCTTAGAAACCACGTGTCCCAAGAAGGACACTGAATCTAGCCAAAATTCACACTGGAGAATTTGGACCTTTTCTCCCTCAACACTTCCAACACAATTCTCAAGTGCTCCTCCTGTTCTTTCCTGCTCTTTGAGTATACCAGTATATCATCAAAAAACATAACGACAAAGAGATCCAGATATGGTTTAAAAATCTCGTTCATCAGGCTCATGAATGCAGCTGGGGCATTCGTTAGTCCAAAAGACATTACCAAGAATTCATAATGCCCATACCTGCTCCGAAAAGCAGTCTTTGGCACACCCGTTGCCCGTATTTTCAATTGATGATAACCAGATCTCAAATTGATTTTTGAGAAGGTACAAGCACCTTGTAACTGATCGAACAAATCATCAGTGCGAGGAAGAGGATACTTGTTCTTAATAGTTACTTTATTTAGTTGCCTGTAGTCTATGCACATCCGAAAACTCCCATCCTTCTTCTTCACAAATAAAACCGGAGCACCCCAAAGGGAAGCGCTTGGTCTAATGAAGCCTTTAACTAACAACTCTTGAAGTTGGGCCTTTAACTCCCTTAACTCAGCGGGAGCAATTCTATTAGGGGGTATGGAAATGGGGTGAGTACCCGGCTCCAGATCAATGCAAAAGTCAATATCCCTATCCGGTGGCATACTAGGAAGGTCTGCTGGAAACACATCCAGAAACTCACGGACTATCGAAACCGACTCAATTGAAGGTACTTGGGTAGTATTATCCCTGTGATGTGCCAAGAAAGCTAAACAAACCTTACTAACCATTCTCTTAGCACGAAGAAAGGAGATGATACGAACTGGGGTGGAAGTATAGTCACCGTCCCACACTAGCGGATCTGTCCCAGGCTTGGCCAATGTCACAATTTTGGCATTACAATCTAAGATTGCAAAGTTTGGAGAAAGCCAAGTCATACCCATATTACGCTGCAGTAGTTCCAATTTGCCCGTCACCCCGGCCATTTTGGTGATCACCATTACCGCGGCCACCACGTCCTCCAGAATGACGACCTCTTCCATGACCACCTCTACCTCTGACTTTTGGGGGTCTGTAACTCTGCTTTGGACAATACCTCCTAATATGTACAGTCTCCCCACATCCATAACACTCTCTGATTCAAGCATAGGCCTCTGTGAGAATGACGAAGTCTGGGGGTAACCTCCAAACTCAGAGGAATGTTGGCTGGTCTACGATGGATCCCCAGCTACAGCCTGCAGTGAAGACTTAATAGGTCGGGCTGGGTAACCTCCTGAACCCTGCCCTCTGGAGTAAGAACCATTAAACTCACCTCCCTTACGAAACTTCTTAGATGTCGATGCCATGGTGAAGTCGTCTGGTTTCACCCCCTCCACTTCTATCACAAAATCTACCATCTCCTGAAAGGATTTTGCTGCAGCAGCTACCTGTAAGGCTGAAATCTGCAAATCTGACCTCAACCCTTTCACGAAACGGAAAATCTGCTCTTGTGGACTGAAGCAAAGCTGGGTTGCATACCTGGATAGCGAATGAAACTTAGCCACATAAGCAATAACTGACATCCTGCCTTGCTCTAGGCTCAGGAATTCATCTCTCCTCCTATCCCTCAAAGTCTGGGGTATATACTTCTCCATAAATAATCTAGAGAATGATGCCCAAGTCATAGGTGGTGCCTGTGCTGGTTGACACTCAACATATGACAACCACCACATTTTGGCGTTCCCTTGAAACATATAGGTCACAAACTCAATACCAAATCGTTCTACTATGCCCATCTTATGTAGCAACTCATGACAATCAACCAGAAAATCATAGGCATCCTTAGATTCAGCACCCTTGAAGACTGGAGGTTTCAACTTCAGAAATTTAGTGAAAAGCTCATGTTTATCACTCGTCATTATAGGTCCTGTAATCAATCGAGGAAACGTGCCTATTTCCAATGAGGCATCCATGCGAGGAGCCACAACAACTGCATGTTGTACTCCCGGAACCTGAGGTGCTGGTGCAGAAAACACTGGAGGTTGCTGGCCTTGATCATATAACCCGCTAAGATAAGCAAGAACCTGGTTAATCATCTCTAGGGTAGGTTGGGGTGGTAATTCCTCATTCTGCACTTGCTCATTTTCCCCTTCCTCACCCTCTCTTACTACCTCATCAGTCAGTGGAGGAGTCACCGCCCTAGTACTAGCTGGACCAGGTGTTTGTCCTCTACCTCTAGAAGACGTCCTCCCGCGACCTCCACCATGGCGTCTTGCCACTGCTCTTCCTCGAGCTACAGCCCCAGTGGCTGGCTCAGACGCACCCTGTCTTGCCAGTGTTGGTGTTGGCACAATTGTTGCTCTAGTTCTAACCATCTGCGAAATAGAGTGAAGATGATCAGATACAAATTTGTATCACCTAAATACCAATTGGATCCAAGTAACACGAAAGAAAGAAAGAAGGGAATTTTCCTAAAGTCCTATAGCCTCTCAAAGAAAAGTAAAAGCGTCCCCCTACCGTTCCTTAAGACACTACTAGACTCGTTCTTGTGTGATGAGACGAACAAACCTAATGCTCTGATACCATGTTTGTCACGACCCAAAACGAGCCGCGAGTGACACCCACACTTATCCTTCTATGTGAGCGAACCAACCAATCCAATCCCAATTATTTACCAATATTTCAATCATAATGAACAAAAAAATAATGCGGAAGACTTAAAACTCATTAATATAACCAATAAATAACTTCTAAAATTTAATACTTATTATTCAAAAAATCTGGAAGTCATCACCACAAGAACATCTACCTCAAATTACTAAATCTAAGAGTATCTAAGAAGATAAAATAAATAAACAGCTAGTCCATGCCAGAACTTCAAGGCATCAAGACGTGAAGAAGAAGATCCAGTCCAAGCTAGAAACTATAGCTCACCCTTAAATCTGGTGTGATGAAGACTGGCTAGAGTTGCGGACGAGTCGAAGTTGATGGCACGTTTGCTGCATTCCATATATAACAATGAAAAAGAATACAAGTAGGGGTCAGTACAAGGGACACGTAGTGAGTAGGTATCATCGGACAACTCAAAATAGAAAGCAATATACATCGAATAATAACATAAAACCAACCAAATACTTAACAAGTAATAACAACAAGTATAAGAATCATTTGCAACAACACCAAACACACCAATGAGAACTCAAGCCTCCACTCCGTACTCACTTAGGAATTAGGTTCTTCAAATCTGAGTATATTAGCATAATTCAAGATTCATTCTCTTTTTCCTTCTTATGTTGGAACGTGACACTCCGATCCCCTACTACTATGTGTCGTAACGTGACACTCCGATCCCCTACTATCCTGGTGTCGGAACGTGACACTCCGATCCCCTACTATCCTGGTGTCGGAACGTGACACTCCGATCCCCTACTATCCTGGTGTCGGAACGTGACACTCTGATCCCCTACTATCCTTGTGTCGGAATGTGACACTCCGATCCCTTACCTTCTGTGTCGGAACGTGACACTCCGTTCCCTAATACTATGTGTCGGAACGTGACACTCCGATCCACTAATGCTATGTGTCGGAACGTGACACTCCGATCCACTAATCTCATTCTATTAGTTCATCAATCCTTCTTCATGCCCATCCGTCATCTTACTAAAGAGATTTTAGGATTAAAGATTCAATAACCTCCACATTCTAATCCATCACAATTACATAATCACATCATGCAACACGCAATCAAGCATATAGAAGATTTTACAAAATTACCGAATACATATCAATCGCTATTTAGAGTTTACTACGGAATAGCATAAACCATAACCTATCTCCACCGATGGATCGTGATCAAGCAAGCTATCCCCCAAAACCTTTGCTTTCCTCTGCGTTCTCTCTAGCTCTCGCTTGTTCGTCCCTCTGTTCTTTTTATATTTTTTCCTCTCCAATTTCTTTCTCTTTTACCCTAATTATCATATAACTCATTATGATGAAAGTAGCCCATTATTTAGATTTAAGTTGTCTCCTTTAACCCCCAAGTAATTGAATTATTAACATTAACCCACTAACTTTATAATTATAAGCATAAATAGTCCAAAACACCCGTTTAAAAACTTTAGCAGAATTCCGACCCGAGTGGTCTTACGGAGCCTGTGACGGTCCGTCATGACTGTGACAATCCATCCTGCAGGTCCGTCACAAAGTTCAAAGAGTTAATTCTGTGGAAAGATTTGTGACGGTCCGTCGTGCCAACGACGGTCCGTCCTGCCATTCCGTCGTGATGTTCAGAGAGTCGATCTCAGTACCCAAATTTTTCAGAGTTTAAGTGTTTTGGAACGAGACCCTCAACGGTCCGTCGTGACCGTGACGGTCCGTCGTGACCGTGACGGTCCGTCGTGACCGTGATGGTCCGTCGTGACCGTGACGGTCCGTCGTGACCGTGACGGTCCGTCGTGCCGTCCGTCGACACAGTAAGTTATTTTCAAAACTAAACTCTACTGCTCGAATCGACTAAACAGGTCGTTACACTCTTGGGAAAAGGAATACAAGATGGATAACCCATACCTTACTATGGAATTGAATATACGGAGATCATCCCGTACTTTGCACGAAAAATCTTTATGAACTGCCTTAAATCGCCTAAGTAGACTTGTTCACTATTTTTCTTACGTTTGTTACTGTTTTTGAGTCGTGAGGTTTCTTACCTCATTAAAAGCGAGTCTAAGTCATAGGAACTGAATATTTACTAATTCAACTTAGACTAATTAACTTACTAATGAATTAGATAATTACCAAAATGCCACCTCCTTAATTTACTAAAAATAGTAGAGTATTTGACTTAGCCAAATTAAAAAAAATTTCTAAGGTGTCTCGGCTTGAGCATGAATTTTTAATTAATTAATTTAGTTACTAATTTAATTAATTAAGTGACGTAGGGTAATTACTAAGGTACCCCTAAGTAGGTAGGACCATAACCAACCTCTTTGTACCATCCTAGGTAAGGTACTAGGATGTTCGTTTAGTTAGTTACCTGGCTAGTGTCACCCAATTATACTTTAGGATTTTGGGTACACTAGTTAGTTTATTTTAGTTAATCCTAGGTTAGTTAGTTAGTTATAGCCTAGAGTTGGTTATAAAGCTAGGCGCCACATGTCTTTACCCATGCGCGCGCTTGCCCCCCTGTCTTCCCTAACCTTATTCGGTTGGCGCTTAGTTGCTTGGTTTCTTCCACATGTGTTGCTGCACTTGCACATGTACTTGAACATTTGTTGCTGCACATATCTTGTCCAAGGACCCTCTCTATATCCTTGGTCACTGCTTAATCTACATAATCATTTCAAATGATCATGTGCTTTGGTACCTAGGATTGACACTTGGATGCCTCGTACCTAATGTGTGGGATCTAAGAAATGAAAATTTTATTAGCTTAGGGTCTTCATTGGAGGTACAATTCCTAAACAAGCTTGGATTGGAGCATTGAACATCAAAGTATATCTTAATACATGGAAATTGGCTAACACCCTTAAGCCAGTATTCTCTAACATGCCCTATATTACTCAATATTAGGCATTGGGATTCCTATGTACCCCAAAACATATTCTTAAAACATAATAGGCTCTTCACTAGACAAGTCCATTTTCTTGAATGTTACATTATGCCCCCCTTAGGAACATTCGTCCCCGAATGGCACTACATATTATTTTGAAACAAAGAGGGTATTTTCGAAAAACACATCACGTACTTGAAACTTTACTCTTGGTGAATATGTGATTGACAACTTACTCTTGATGATGCACATCACTCAAAGTTATCTGAAGCTTCATATGTGAGATTGCGAAACTTCCTTCCCAATCGTACTTAAACTCAATGCACATCACAACTCATGAAATACAAAAATCATGTCAAATCTATACAAAAACAAAAACATTAATGCAAGCATGAACTCATATTAATTCATATAGTGCAAGTATAAAACACAATTATGGACTTAAAACACAAAAACCGACTAATGCGCTAAAATTTAGAGTTTCATAATAAAAAATCAGACTTCGAAAGAGTATATCTAACCTCAAGAACTGAACAAGTGAGGCTAACAAGATCTCATGTCGGCCTCGGCCTCCTATGTTGCTCCCTCATCAAGGTGGTTCGTCCATAACACCTTTACGGTCGCCACCTTCTTGTTCTTCATCCACTTCACTTGGCGATCTAAAATTTCAACTGGAACCTCGTCATAATAAATGTTCTCATCGACTCCTAACCCCTCAACAGGCAGGATGGATGTTGTATCACCTGGAAACTTCTTAAGAATCGGAACATAAAACACTGGATGAACACAAGCCATGTCATTTGGTAACTTCAAGTCATAGGCAACATTCCCTACTTTCTGTAAGATCTCATAAGGATGTATATACCTAAGACTCAACTTCCCTTTCTTACCAAACCTCATAACCCCATTTTATGGGTGATATCTTCAGGTAGACTTGATTACCTACTTCGAATTCAAGAGCCCTCTTCCTATTATCAACATAGGATTTTTGACGACTGTAAGCAATAGCCAATCTATCCCTGATCATTCTCACTTTTTCCACTACCTTATGTATGATGTCAGGGCCAAGGATGGAAGAATCTCATACCTCAAACCACCCAACTGGGGACCTAAATCTCATGCCATACAATTCTTCAAAAGTTTCCATCCCATACTGGACTGGTAGCTATTATTATAAGAGAACTCAATCAGTGGAAAGTGATCATCCTGACTCCCCTTGAAGTCAGTGGCACATGCTCTCAGCATGTCTTCAAGGGTCTGAATGGTACGCTCTTCTTGTCCATCTGTCTGTGGATGAACAACAGTACTGAGCTTCACCTGTGTACCCAAGATCTTTTGGAAAAATCTCCAAAAGTGAGAAGTGAACTGGGCTCCCCTATCAAAAATGATAGATAAAGGGATCTCATGCCATCTCACTATCTCATCAATATACTACTTGGCATAATTTTTGGCTCTATAGTAAACTTCATAGGAATGAAGTTAGAATTTTTACTCATCATGTCAACAATGACCCAAATGGAATCATCCAATTTCCTGGTCATAGGCAGACCAACCACAAAGTCCATATTAATAGCCTCCCACTTATTTGTTGGGATATTAATAGACTAGGTAAGACCTCCAGGCTTAAGATGTTCGGCCTTAACCTGTTTGCAATTGGGACACTCCTCCACAAACTGTGAAATATCTCACTTCATACCTTCATACCAATAGATCTCCTTGATATCATGATACATTTTGGTGGAATCTGGATGAATGGAATACCTGGAGCAATGAGCCTGTGCAATAATATTATTTCTCAGATTATGAATATTGGGCACACAAATTCTTACGTGGTATCTAAGTACACTATCTTCCCCTAGGAAAAATGATTCATTCAACTAACTCAACACTGAGTCTTTAAACTCCATGAGTACTGGGTCGAGATGCTACTTATCTTTAACATCTGTAACAAATGAGGATTTAAAAGTGGAATGAACTGAAGCACCCTCACTCGGTGTATCTACTAGCCGTACACCTAACCTAGCTAATTGGTGTACCGGTTTAACCATCTCCTTCTTCTCATCATCAAAATGAGACAAACTGCCCATGCTCAATTTGATCAAAGCATCGGCCACTACATTGGCCTTACCTGGGTGATAGTGGACACTCAAGTCATAATAATATGCAGCTCTAGCTTTCTTCTCTGATGAAGATTCAATTCTCTCTGTGTAAAAACATACTGAAGACTTTTATGGTTAGTAATACATCAACATGTACCCCATATAAGTAATGTCTCCAAAGTTTTAACACTAATACCGGAATAGTTTACTCAAGATCATGTGTATGGTTATTCTTCTCGTGGATTTTCAACTTTCTTGATTCATATGGAATCACCTTGCCATCCTTCATAAGAATAGATCACAAACCTACTCAGGAAGAATCATAGTATACCACATACCCTATCCACTTCTCGGTAATGTGAGAACTGGGGATGAAGTAAGTCGGTCTTTGAGCTCTTTTCACAAGTTTTAGACCACTCAAACTTTGATTTCTTCTTTGTTAAAGCTATTAATGGAGCAACAATAGTGGAAAATCCCTTAACAAACCTGCAATAATATTTAGCCAAACCCAACAAACTCTTGATGTCTCAAGGAGTGAGATGTCTCGGCAAAATCATTACAGCCTCAATGTTTTCCAGATCAACCTCTCACCCTAGTCGGACACAACATGACCAAGGAAGGTCACTAATATCAGCCAAAACTCACATTCGCTGAATTTTTCATACAATTGATGTTCCCTGAGTACTTGCAATGTCATTCTCAAATGTTGTTCATGCTCTTCTCTGGTCTTAGAGTATATGAGTATGTCATCTATGAATACTATGACAAAATAATCTAGGTATTCACGGAGGACCCTATTCATAAGGTCCATAAATGCAGCTGGTGCGTTAGTGAGACCAAATGAGATGACAAGGAACTTTTAATGACCATACTAAGTATAGAAGGCAATCTTAGGAATGTCCTCTTGTCTCACTCTAAGCTGGTTATACCCTTATTGAAGGTCTATTTTAGAAAAGAAACTTGAACATTGGAGCTGAATCAATGGATAATCAATCATGAGAAGGGGGAATTTGTTCTTTATTGTGACTTTGTTAAGTTGCCGATAATCGATACACATCCTAGGGGTTCCATTTTTTTTCTTAACGAACAACAATAGAACACCCCAAGGGGATATGCTCGGCTGGATGAAACCCTTATCAAGTAGATCTTTAACTGCAACATTAAATCTTTGAGTTAAGTTGGAGCCATTCTATAGGGAGGAATGGTGGTGTTGGGATCTAAGTCAACACCAAAGTCAATTTTGCGTTCAGGAGGGATTTCTGGTATATCCTTTGACAAGACATCTTGAAACTCATTCATATGGACACAGAGTCTATAGAAGGAAATTAATGTTCTAAGTCATTGAATCTGACTAAGTGATATAGATACCCCTTATATAACATCTTATTGGATTTAAGATGGGAAACTATTTGGCCTGTTCGTTTTGAACTACGCCCTTCCCACTCCAGCTCTGACTCATTAGGAAACTAAAACCTTACTACCCTTTTTTGACAGTCTATGGTAGCATAACACTTATGGAGCCAATTCATACCCAAAATAATATCAAAGTCAAGCATGGTTTAGGTCAGCATAAGTGACTCTATCAAGAAATGTTATTGGGAGATCTCTAACTAGAAAAGGTTAATGCAAGATCTCAGGAAGCAAGTCAAATTTACTAGCTATTAATGGAGTAACCAATGACAAGGTGAATCCTCGATCTAACAATGCATACACAGGAAGAGAAAAGACAAGAAAGTTACCAGTGACACATTAGCTGAATTCTCCTACTCCTCTATACCCTTCAAAGACTAGAACATGTTCCTCTTTGAAGGCTCAGCTGCAGCAGTAGAATTAGGCCGAGGCTGAGTATCTTCCTTGGCCTGATTCTTCCCATGTGGACAGTCCCTGATTATCTGCCCACTCTTGTCGCATCCATAGCAGGCATTAGTAGCTACCATGTACTCACATACATGCAAACGACCACATTTACCACACGACTTTCTGTCACGCTGGGAACTTCTATCATTTCCTTTCATGGGGCTAGACTTTTTCCCTTTGGCATTAGTATTCCTGGAAGGAGTAGTATTACCTAAGTGCTGGTGCCCCTTGTTGAACTTGGGCATGTCTTGGACTCCAAACAAACTCCTACTAGTTCTTTAATTAGCCTGATCCGAGGGCCTAGGCTTCTTACCTTCTCGGATTCTCTTCCTCCGACGACTCGCCTCCACCTGCTATTCATGTACAATCAATCTACCAAGGTCCATGTTATCATGCAACATGGCTGAATGATATTCCTCCTCCCGATCCTCCGATACACCATTCACAAACCTGCTCATCTCATCCCTGCTATTGGACAACAGGGAAGAAGCATATTTGGGAAGCATAACAAACTTCAAGGAGTATTCCTTGATTGACATACCTCCTTAACGTAGGTTGATAAACTACTCAACCATAGCCTCTCTATGCTGGAAAGAACTCTCCCGGAAAGCAATCTTGAGAATGTCCCAAGTGATGGGGACTTCTGCTGCTGCTCAGCCATCTACCTACATCTTGTACAATACCGGAGCCACATCTTGAACTGGTAAGCAGCCAACTTAGCCTTGTCGTCTTCATTAAGACCCATAGAACATAGAATTTTATGGACCTCGTTCACAAACTCGTGGGGATCCTCATTGGTTCTGGAACCGAAGTAGACTGAACTCATCCTGGTGAAATGTCTATCTGCAGCCATGGTGCTAGCATGTGGGTTCTCCCTGGGAGCACCCTCTCTAGTGGCCTGGGCTGTGATAGCCTATTCCTGAGCAGTGATGGCTTGTTTCATCTGAAGCAGTGCTTTTCTCACTTCTCCATCAGTCAACGCAACAAAGTTGACAAGAACTTGCACTCCAGCGACATGGGATTGTGGGGGAGCTTGGTTTCCCCTAGTAGCTACTTCTCCAAATCTCTTGCCTGCATATCTTCTTGTGTTCATTTTTCTACACGCACACAGAAGAAGGAAGTTAAATGCTAGAATGACACAAAAATGTCAAAGCTCTACACAACACGATAAGAGTAGAAGAAAGGAATATTCCTAACATTGCTAAGTCTCTAAGTCATGGTTGTGGTGAACTTCAAAACCATAAGCTAGAAACTACGCATTGTGGTTGTTTTTAGCCTTCAGTCCTAGGTAATTTAACCTCATGCTTTACTACTAAGTTTTAACACCCGGATCCTAGACTCCAGGTGAGACCGATGCCATTAACCTCTTAGAGGTCGCATACAAGACTCTTCTTAGCTTTCATCACAATCATAAAATTAAATTTGTTGAAAATTTAGAGCTTTTTAAACTTATTGAACTATACTTAGAATTCATATAATTCTGCATAAGAGTGATATACTAACATGCTCAAATTAAATAACCATCTATTAATATATTGAAGAAATGAAATAAATAATTCATAATATCATAATAGTTTGCCACACTGCCTTAATACAAAATCTTGAAAAATGTTTGAAAGGAAATGCTAGGGACAAAAACGACTAGCTATGTCTAATCTACTAAGTCTAGAAATAAAGTGTAAGAATCCTCGAACTTAAGAAGACCTACCAAAGTGTGGCGATACTAGTCCAAATAACTTCAAAAAGCTTCAGTCTTCTTCAAGGACCTGCACCTATAAAAATGATAATTGTATATGGGTTAGTACACACTTGTGCTAAGTATGAGTGTATGAACATAAACACATAATAATGATGCATGATCAAGGAACACTCTTCCTATAGCAACATGCCATCTTTGGAAAGTGAAGTCACTTTACTTTCCTAATTTGTTATTTATGAATCATGATATGAATACGTTATAATTTCATGCATTTAAAGCACACAAAGCATTTTCTATATGAACATGAGACCTTGGAATCATGAACATAATTTTAGAACAATTCAAACAAAATTAATATTTTTGCTCCCTCTTAGGACGAGAGCCCCTCTCCCCAGACTTAGTTTATTTTTTAGTGTTTTCTTCTTTTTATTGTGTAGTTCAATGGTCTCCTTTGATCCTATGTTTAGTTTATTTTTGAATGTTTTCTTCTTTTTATTATGTAGTTTAGTGGTCTCCTTTGATCCTATGTTTTACTTATGAGTGCAATGATTCATTGTAGTCCCATTCCTACTATGAATTAATTAAGTAAACCAAAGGACTAAGAAAAATGATTTGACTACCCTTATCTAAGGGTGGAAATTTCAGACCATATTAATAAAATGAGCGCATTTTGACAATATATAATGACTTGGATCGTTCATATTATAATTGGTCAAATATGGGCTTCAAGTTATTTTAAAAGTCTCTTCAAATATGGGTATCCATTTGATCCATATAAGATCACTTATTTTCATTTTTCAGACAATAAAAAAAATTTAGATGTAGGTTGGTGGAAGTTGGGGTGCAGTGGGGTGGGGGGCGGAGAATGCCCAGGAGGAGAGGGTAAATATTTATTTTAACAAAAAATAGATTTTTTTTGAAAAAAATAATAATATGTTGGTTGAAGGTAAGGTGGGGGGGGGGGCAAGGGATTGCCAGGGGCGGGGTAAATTTTTTTATTTTTGAAAAACAAATTTTTTTATTTTTGAAAACTAACTTTTTTAGGGGTAGGTTGGTGAAAGGTGTGTGGGGGGGGGGGGTATGAGGAGAGGGGTACATTTATGTTTTTAAAAAGAAAATTTGGTTAAATGGGTTAGATCCATTTTGACCAAACGATATTTGAACAAATCCATAGTTGACCATATTATATTTGGAGGGATTATGATCCAACCCATTTTTTTTCTCAAACCATATTTAACCTATGCAAAACCAATCCAATCCGACCGTTTGACACCCCTACCCTTAATACAAGTTATTCTTTCCACTCTTGTTAAATTTGGCATGAAGTCTTTATAAGCCAATATTTATTAGCTATGCCCATTATGTGATCATTTGAATAATATAAAGATGTTGGGGCATATATCCATAGTCCGATTGATGAGTTATTAAGTTTTGATCTTATAAGCCAATCTTTATTGGCTATGCCCATTATTTGATGATTATTCTTACTTAGTTCACTTTGAACTTACTTTTCTTCTTCTTTGATCTCATGTTCACTTTGAACATATTTTTATTTCTTTCTTTCTTACTTCCTTAAATAAATATTTTGCGTTTAACTAACTTAGATCATGTGAGATAACATGAAATTCAATTTCTTACCAACACTGAAAAGAGGTGGTTCAACGGCTAAAGTGAACCTAAATCATGTGAATTAAAATGAAATCCAATGTCTTCCCCACACTGAAAAGAGGTGGTTCACCGACTAAAGTGAAACCGAGTCTGGAACATTTAACCGACATAGATCATGTGAGCTAAACATGAAATCACTATCTTCCCCACACTGAAAAGAGATGGTTCACCGGCCAAAGTGAAACTGAATACTACCTAGCACTCTTAGGTGGAATCCACTGTCTAACACCTATGCTGGAAACAAAGTTCAAAGACTAAGAGATTTCGGGGACCCTTGTCCACCTTGGTAGTAGTCTCATCTCATTAGGCTACATGTTCTTGCACAAGCTTATTGATAGTCTATCGGTGCTTTGCTCAATTTCTTATACTTTACATCTTTTAGAGTTGACTCATGTATTATAGAAGCTTGCTTCTAGTATGAGGTACGCTTATCTCAATGAATGACTTGTCATCCCTTTCTTTACTTGATGAATGTGAACTTAATCTTACATTATCATTATGGTGTGAATGAGACTTGACTCACGATTTCTAATACCCTCTTATGTCAGTATCATTAACATAATTGCTTAGGTGCAAGTGAGACTTGTCTCACTTCCTTTAACACCTCATTCTATGCCTATTTCTTAACTTATAATCTTTTTGTTATTTCATTACTCACCATATCTTGTTAAATATTATATGGTAGTCTTGTACCATTCTTTATGAAAGTTATGGAGACTTATTCAATGTACTACTATGTTCTGAAGTTCATTTAGATAGGGTATTTTGGGACTTGACCCAATCATTAGCATACCCTTGGTTATAAGTTCATTGAGTTACATCTTTTCAAGTCAACCTTTAAAATGTATTTGACTTACAAGAAACATTATAATTTCCAATTGCCATATAAGATTAGTATGACTTGGTCATTGACCAGCTTTATATCACATTTTTGTAATAATATTACTAGCCAATTTATTGGCATAAACCAAACTTTCACTACACATTGGTCATGACAATATCATTAGCCAATTCAATTAACTTCATGTATATACTATAGTAGTTTCATCATTTTAAGCAAACCAATTCTTAACAATTTCATCTTCTCAAACACAATTGGCATTAAAACATTTCTTATCTCATGCAAAGTAAAACATTTCTTATCTCATGCAAATGCTACTATAATGATACAGATCTAACCTATGGGTGCTTTCTACATTATTAAATAATACAAACCTACACATAATGGTCAGTTAGCACCACAGACCAACAATATGATCGAGATTTGCAGTATACATACTACTAGAATTAGAAGCAGGGAGAACTAGGGTGATGAAAAATTGATTCATTGGGAACAACCCCAGTTTAAATTTTCTTGAATTCAAAAGCATTAAAAAATCCTCTTGGGGGAAAGGAATACAAGATAAAAAAACCCATACCTTACCTTAGAATTGAATCTACAATGAACATCCCGTACTTTGCACAAAAAATCTTAAAGAACTGCCTTGAAATTGCCTAATGAGAATTGTTCACTATTTTTCTTGCGTTAGTTACTATTTTTGAGTTGTGAGGTTTCTTACCTCATTAAAAGCGAGTTTAAGTCTTAGGAACTAAATATTTACTAATTCAACTTAGGCTAATTAACTTAATAATGAATTAGATAATTACGTAAACGCCCCCTCCTAAATTGACTAAAAATAGGAGAGTATTTGACTTAGCCAAATCTAAAATTTTCCTAAGGTGTCTCGGCTTGACCATGAATCTTTAATGAATTAATTAAGCTATTAATTTAATTAATTAAGTGATGTGGGGTAATTACTAAGGTACCCCTAAGAAACTAGGACCATAACCAATCTCTTTGTACGATCCTAGGTAAGGTACTAGGATGTTCGTTTAGTTAGTTACCCGGCTAGTGTCACCCAGTTATATTTTAGGATTTCAGGTACACTAGTTAGTTTATTTTAGTTAATCCTAGGTTAGTTAGTTAGTTAGGTAAGTTATTTAGATTCTAGAGTTTTTTAGGAAGCTAGGCCCCACATGGACCTACCGTACACGCACGTCCCCTCTTAACCACTCTAACGGAATTTGGTTGGGGCTGGTCTCTTGTTCTCTTGCACATGATCTTGCAAATGTATTGTTGCACATTTCTTGTCAAAGGACCCGCACTATGTCCTTGGGTAATGCTTAATCTACATGAGTGCCCTTGGTCTGATGTCTTGACCTATGGAGTTCAAGTGAGGACATGGGTAGGTCAACAGATGGTTGACCTTCACACAAGCTGTGAACCCTGCCGTGGTTCACTATTTAAGGTAGTTTTCTGCATTTTTTTAGGTCTGCTTTTTCGAGATGTTACAATTATAACACAATGAACCAAACAAATTTAAATGTCCTGTTATTGTTTTTATTCAATTCCAGGCTTCGACTGGACTTGTCTTAATCCCCTAACCTTTGTTATTTGTCTATTTTGGAAGTACTGTGGTGTGTTTACCACCACTGCCTAAAATAGACTTTGGAAACTTTTTGTTGTTAGAGCTCAGTTGTTCTTTTTCCTTAGGAGAAATTCTTTTGCATATCTTCGATGAACTAGTCTTTGTGCACTAACAGAAGTAAACCTGTATTTACACTTGACTAAATAGCTACTATTTATTTTTCATGCAAGTCAAATTTTGCTCTTGCCTTCACTTCTTTGAACCATAAAACCTTCGGGTTATGGTACATAACTGTAACACTTTGGGACTATAAACGACAACTGTAAGTTGAAAAATTGTAGAAAAGTTTTGGTTCACTAATTCCACAAGACCTTGTACAGACCTAAGAAGATTGTACAGGCCGTATGAGCAAGTCGTTTTTACTTTTCTGGAGTTTAGGAAAATTTTATGTCTTAGATTAGATTCCATGAGCAAGGAGTATGGCTCATGAATTGGTCTATGGGTCATGGATGAGGCTCGGTTAATAGATATCAGACATGATGAAATTTTGGCATTTTAAATTCTACTCATGGCTTGTACGGGTCAAACAAGGAACTGCAGATTTTAAATTTCTATTAGTAGTTGATCTTTAGAAAGTTGAGTCTCCAATTATTTGATCACGGATTGGTAGTATGGCCCATCAAATTATGTATGGACCATACTTGGCCAACGTGGTTTGCAGGGCTAAGGATGCTAGCCTTTGACAAAGGGGTTTCAAGCATCTTCTTAAAGTTTCTTTAGAAATATTGTTCTTCCACATATGTAGCGCTATTCATAGTGCTTATATTAAGTAGGTCCTCACACCTACAACTAAATTTAGTTAGTAAAGATATAAATCTAGGGTTCTACATGAAGTTCCATGTATTTCGAATTTGGCTTGTGTTGCTTATTCTGAGTTATGATTTCATAATTACCGATACTATAATACTTTATAAATATTGATTCTTGTGTTGTTGCTTTTATTATTACATAAGCCCTTTTGATGGAAATTTTGAAATCCTTTGTGCAATTATTTTCATACAGTTTTCAAAATTTAATGTATGTCCAAGTATATTTTAAGCTTCAATTAAAAAGATTACTTATTGTTCTAAATGTATTGTTTTTTCATGGAGAAAATTAATTCTATTTGAAGAAGAGCATTTTTAGTTTTTTCAGAAAAATTTCAGTCTAAAGATTAGTAATCCTTTAAAGATTGACTTTAAGTAATAACTCAATCTAATAAGTATTGTTATATGAGCATTAATGCATACATTTTGGTAATATTGTGGAGCATTGATTTGGATAAGAGTTAAGTAAACTTAAACCCTGTACCTTGTGCCACCAGTGTAGATAGGATCGTACTGTAATTCGGGTGACTTTCGCCAGCCTCAAGAGGGCCTTAAGACAGATCCAAAATTTAAGTTTCCTTCTATATCCCTTGAAGGTATAGGCTCATTCTGGCAACATGGTTAAGATGTTGTATCATCACGAAACTCTTAGTGATAGTTGTTAGTTAGAGAAACTCCCCAAAAAAGTAAATTATTTTGCTATCATTGTATACCTATATGCAATGCCTTTTATGATTTCATTTCATAATTCATGCTTTACTTCTATGTTAGTTAGTCATTTATTTCTTTAATTTAATTGGATACACTATCTTCTTCTCAACCAAGATATATCCACAGTTTATCAAGTTGTAGATTACATTGATTTTAGGGTTTGTCGTTTTTTATTATTGTATTTTCAATTGTTTTAAAATCAACTATAAGCATCATGTATATATCACTTATATTATTTTATGAGAAACATTTATCATCACCAAATAAATCACTCAACCATCACAATATATTCACATCTCAAACAAGAAATGGTATGTGTACAATCTAAGCTAAAACTAAAATATTCACTATACCAGAAAAAAACTCTCAACCATCACTATATATTAAGATCTAAAACAAGAAACGTTATCTAAAGGTGTTGACACCCAATTTCGGACCTTTATGACTTTTAGGAAAAATCACAATTTTTATTAATGGTTTTTGACCTTTCTGAATGGTTAAAATATTTCAAGAAGTTGCCACAATAAGAATTTGTTCACATTATGGTTTATTGTCCATAAAATATAGGGTTTTAATGTCACTATTATTTGTAGTTTTTTTCAGCTATGGGTTTACTCGAATTCAAATATATTAATCAAGTTTGTTATGATGTTTGTTTCATTCCTCAATGTTTTGTTTCCTCGTATTTCATGAAGCTTAAACTTTACTATAAGTCATACTGATTCATGTAACTATATAAATTTGTTTTAGCTATTTAGGTGACATTTTTAAAACTTTCTTAAAATTCCAACAAAGAATATTGAAAATTGATTTTCTATTTTGGCCATTTTTACAGGATTTTTCATGTAAACAAAGAAAATAATTTTAACATCAATGAGACATAAGTGCTCTTGCTCCTGTCATGTCCATAACTCATAAAATTGTTGAAATGATTGAATTAATTACATTTGGTTCTTTAGTAAACAAAACTTTTATTTCTGCCACTATTATTTGTAGATTTTTTTTAACTATAGCGGAGTCTAATTCAAATACATAAATTAACCTTCTTATGATGTGTGTTTCATTCCTTTAAGTTTTCTTCCACCTATTTCATAAAGTTTAATCTTATATTGTTATTCATAGTGATTTACGTATATATTGCAATTAAATTTGTGAACTGCAAACTTGGGTGCATTCCCCCCGACTATCCTTTTGAAAATTATGTTAAGCAACAAGTCTTTTTCTTCCATATTTTTAGGAAAGAAAGGTAAAATTTATTATTATTCGTGGATATTTGTGAGTTCGAGTTGTCACAAAATAATATTGTGAGATTTTGATATGTTAGGTGTCATGGTTTAGAATATCCAATGATGAACAGTCCATTTGGGTAACACATACTACTTGGATCATAATAGCATTAATTATTTTAACTACATACTTGTCACGCCTTGAGCTTATACCTTGGGTGGGATTGACACTCGTTCACCATTAATGACCTCGAGTGGACCCTTGACCTAACTTATTTAACTCAGCATAAGACAACACTCAAACTTATAATGACAAAAGAACTTATCCGAGCTGAATAATAAAATAACTAGAATGTCTTAAAGATTTACGCATTCAACTTGGCGAAAATGTCAACCTAAGTCTTTAACATAAGAATGAAAATGTAAAAACTACGGAACTATTATTTGTCTATGAAGCCTCTAAACTTACTGAGATTTATGTTGGGACAAACATCACAACAACCTATTGAGCTAACTAGAAAGCGCTAGAAGATGTCCTCTGGAGTCCTAGGAGTCTCACAAACTGACTTTGGAGTGCTTAACTGGATAAACGGTGCTCGGGATGGCAATCCTCAATGCCTGCATCTCCATCATAATTCAATGCAAGTCAGCTGACATCAATAAATTGAATATACGAGTATGCGAGTTGGAATGCTAATAAACCATAGGCTAGAAAGAGATTCTAAAAGAACACTTACCTTGAATCTTCTAAACTCATGAATACTTACTAAACTCATTTCGTTATAATGAAGGTTTAAACAAGTGTAACATAAATAAAAACTTTTTAAAAACATGTTGTAAACTCTGTGTGTATGCAAAGATACAAGAAACTCTGAGATGTATATAAAAATACAATGAAATGATTTATATTAAAATACAATAACTGATATAGGTGTTTTTCTAACCGACAACCATTACATAAGAGCTATAGTTATGATACAACGATCTACCTCTCGTTGCCAGCGCATCCTAGACCCTGCCAAAACTACAAGACCTAAACTGCCTAATAGATCGACTAGTCTACAGTGAAAACGGTTCATTTAAAAAGTATGACCCTTTTTATACCCATGATGGCTGCATGGTTTAGGGGGATGTGAGTTGTCTGAACTCTCCGACATATCGATTTCCACTACTACTCCCAAAATATATTGGATTCTATGTTTATAAAAAATTCTTACTTTTCTGGTTTGAAATTAGTGCTAAAAAAACTTTGCTCAAGGCTATCTTGGAAATCTTAGTTTCCCTACTTGCATCATTTTGAAAAGCTATTACTCTTTTAAAAAAAACTAGCCTGAATACTCTTTTGAAATCTCTGTTTCCATTCTTGTTGAAATGTGAAAACAATTCTTTTAAACCTCTTTGGTTATATATAGTCCCCATGTACTTGTTTGAAGAAATCACTTCAAACTTCACTCTTTATTTAACTCAAAAATTAAGTCAAAAAATAAAGTTAAAACAGTTGTAAAAAGCCTTATGAAAACTTGAAATGACTCCTCTTTTTTAACTCTTGTTTTCTCATAACTTTAAGTCTTAACTGCTCTTGACCTTACTCTAAAATGATCTTTGAATTGCATTATGATCAAGGATTAGGTGTTGTATTTATAAAGATCTCATGATGTTTAGGAATGATTCTAGATAGATAAAAATGAAAAAATATATGGAAACCAATATTTGGAGGTAGGTTCGCCACAGGGAGGTATTTTTAAATTCTTATTTTGAAAATATCTTTTGAGGCAGAACACTTTGTGTCACCTCCGCGATGCTCAGCTGAATTTTCGATTATGGGAACAGGTCGCCAGACACGCTCCCATATCTAAATTTCGCTAATCCATGTTTCTACTTTTGTTTTCTTCACCTTATTCACCCAAACTCGGTTCTTTTTCCCTAAGTCACTTTTACATACAAACACCCTAACAATGTACCTAAGAACCTAACCCAAAAAAAACATATAATGCGACATGATGAACACAAAAACTTCATAACTCAGGAAATTCAATATTAGCATATGATATCAAGAAGTAGGCATCAAGATCATCAATATTTTAATGTTTTTATGATAAATCCAAACTGAAATAATACATTTAGCACGTGGGAGATCCCAATATTATGAGAGCCTCAAATACCTTGATAGAGATCATCCTCGATGAATTTCACTCATAAAGCTAGAGGTTCTTGATGAATTCTTGCCTTATCTCCCTTTCTTTCTTATTTTCTCTCTTCTCCAAGCCCTAAGAGTAATTAGGAGTTTTCCAAAGTGATCTAATTCATTCTTTTACCCCTATAAACCTTTAAAATGCAATACGAAATTAATTTCTGAAGAGAATAGTTTTTCCTTCCCTAAATCTGGATTGGGACTTTGCTAAATCCGGATTGGGACTTTCCCAAATCCAACAGCCCCACTTCTTAAGGGCATAACTCAGTCAAACAATATCGAAATCGTGCAAACTCGGTGGCGCTAGAAAGATATTTCGAAATAATTTCCAACCATATCAATAAATAACTATAACGCATCATCAGAAAAGAGTTATGCCATTTGAAAATTGTCAAATCTCACTTTCTTAACTTAGACAAATTTTCCTGATTATTCCTTTTTCTTTCCAAAAATGATTATTTTTAGTTGCGAGATGTCACAATATTATAAACATAAAAAAAACTATAGTTCAATTCCAAATTATTTGGGGTCGTTGATACAAAATTTAAGCAATAGTAATGACTATCATGAGACAATGAGAAAAACCATTTCTGATACGAATTATTTTACGGACATTTTTAACATATACATGATATGACATACTAAAATAAAAATGATATTAATGGAGGTTAAGAAGAAAGGTGCCAAAGTTCCTCCATTTGAATTTACTTAATTATGTTTTTGTATGGACGTAATTTTCCATTTTACCTGGGAATGTTGTTGTTCTAGGCTTTTTGATCTCTTCTTTAATGTATGATGTTGTTCTTTATAACTTCTTGGAAATTTGAAAATTTTATTATTTCTGACACACTATTTTTATGGAGATTTTCAGAGAGTTTTTTCTTCTTTCTTATACTAATATCTCCCTACAACTCATATTTTTATATAATAAAAATGAAAATTCAAAAAAATTGCCCTTTATTATTTCAAAGAACGCTTTGCCTTAAGAAAAAATATTTCTTAGAATGAAGCGTGTGCATCGAAAACATGAATATTATTGAATGATCATATGTAGTCTTCATAAAATTGTTCAATCTCGTGTGAAGCACGAGTAATTTACCTAGTATATATATATATAGGAGAACCCTAAGCCCACCTACTCGGCGCCGCCACAAAGCAGGATTCCTTTTTAATTTATATTATTCCAAATATTACTATTCCCTTTCAGGAAAAGATGTGCCTATTATGAAAAGTTGTGCCATTTTATGAAATATTGTGACCTTTTTGAAGGGTTGTAACTTTTTCTAAGAGTAGAAACCTTTTCAAAAAGTTTTAACTTTTATGAAGAGTTTGTCTCTTTTATGAAAAATTGTTATTTTTGTCAAAAGGTTTGACCTTTTCAAAGACTGTAACATTTTCAAAGAGTTGTAAACTTTCGTTAAAACACATTAATCATTTGTTCTCACTTCCATTAGTTGTGTATAAACAGAGGAATTCACTGTTATTCTAAAACAACGAAAATTTATAACTACTTCTTCCTCTCTTCTTATGGGTAAATAAAGAGTTGTGTAGTTGCTCTGGTTGAATGGCTCACTGACACCATAATTTTTGTATCAATATAGTTTTCAATAGAAACTTTATTTCTTTCAATAATTTTCTCGTTTAAACATGTTACTAGAGGAGAATAATTTCTTCAAGGGGATATTGTGCATTCAATGGCTTTATTTTCTCCATTCCGGTTCATTCTATTTTTGAAGATCCTAGTATATTTTTTACAATCATTACTTAGGCTTATATGATTAATTGTTGTTTTTTAGTACATGCTTTGAACTTTATTGTTTAAGTTTATGAAAAGTTATTGTTATAAGTATTTGTTAGTACAGATTAAATAACAAACGTTAATTGAGTATTTACACAAGTTTTCTCTACATAAATTGTTGAAGGAACAATAAAAAACAGTTACAAATCTATAATTTCTTCATCAACAACGTCATTCCTTCACATACAAGGATGCGATTTGGTGCTCTTTAAAAAATCATATGACAGTTAATAACTTTACATATCCATTTCTTTTGATTTTTATGTTATTGTTATCTATTTTACTAAATTTTGTCAGTGGTTATTATGAGTACATTATGGTGAAAAGTTGATTGAAGTGTTAGTTAATTTTTATTGGTATTGGAACTTTTCTGGTTAGAATGATTTATCATCATCACTGGATACTTCAATAGTTTACTCCCTTTCATGTATGTTTTTTCTTGTTTTTTTGTTGTTTTCTTAAAATTGTATTGAGTATTTTTCGTTTGATATGTATATTATCTCACTTGCATTCAACTTTCCATTATTATAATATTTTTCTTTTTTTCCTACTCATACGGATCTTCAAAATATTTTTGGTATGAGGTATAAATATATTCGGCAAACATAACTTGAAGATTATTAAACAATACTACTCTAAATAAATGTAATATCTTAAACTACAAAAGATATGTTCATTATGATGGATTTGTTGTCCTTCTTGTTCTAAGTCGTTGTTGAGCGTTTCGGTTATCTGGGTTAGACTAATTTTTAATTTTTTAATGTTCAAGAATATTTCTTTTAGATGAGTGTAGAATCCACCATTTTTATCTACTTGTACTTTAATAATCAAACAATTATACCATAAATATTTTTGAACAAGTCATAAAGGTGCATTGATGAAGCATTTAAAAGGGCTTTCAGAGCATCAGTTTATTGAAGAATAAATTTCTAAAAGGGCATCAATAATACTTTTTGGTTATTTAAAATTTATTTTTCTCTTCTAACAATTTTGTTAGAGTAACAAAGTAACAATAACGAAAACAAGTGAATGTTTCACCTCACAGAAGTAGACTTTCTCTAAAAAAACATTTATGTTGTTGTGATGTACATTTTTAACGGTATAAATTTATTTATAAATAATAATGATTGTAAAAAACTTTAAGGAAGACAATTAAATTGTCACGCCCCGAGCTACCCCAGAGACGCCGACACGAAACCTACGAACACAAGTGATCCCAAGCTAACCCTGCTGGCATGATCATAAGCATAATAAAGATAATAAACTTTTTGCTGAATCTAAATCATACTTAAAATGAAAAGATGGGGAAAACCCATATTCTATAACTGACATATCTGAAAACAATGAGTTTAATACAAAAGAAAAATTAACTGAATACTAAGTTCAATCTAACTATGTCTGAAAATAGCCTCCAACCTAGACTAGATATACTAGGACAAGCCCCACAAGCAATATCTAGCAAAAACTGAAACTAAATGACTGAAGACTGAAATGAAACTCATGACTGTTGTCCTCGGAGAATGCAGACTCACCACTGAATCTAATGAGCAAGAGATCGAGAAATCGATCTATGCATGATCTGGATGCTGAGAACCTGAACATACATCACGAGAAGATGTAGCGCACGTATGCGTCAGTACTTGAAAGAAACTGAGCATGTAGGATAGAGTAATGCTGAAATAAAACATAATTGAACCACAAACAAGTATAATTATCTGAACGTGATGTGATGATTTTTGAGCTAACTGGATGCAATGACCACTTTATATCATGTTGAAACCGCATACCGAGTATACTGATAAATGGTCAATGCAGAGAGTCTGACTGAACTGTGGGAGCTACTAATAATCGATAATAAAACCACATGAGATAAATATGGAGTCCTATGTATACGCCTTATTGAGAGGACTCAGTATACCCTACCAAAGTTATAAAGGCATGCTGTCATGATCACTAAACTTATTGCCTACAGAGGGTACTTAAATCCTACTTGGCTAGTAGTTCTGGGAGTATTGAGTAAGCTAAACCCTAGTCCAACTCGGTATTATACTACTGCCAATGAATTCTGTAAATTAACTGACTATATCCGAATTTATGTAAACACTGAATAGATCAAAGCTGAACATGCAAACTAAGAATGCGACAATTAATCTTGTGATTATGCATTTATAACTGAGACATGTATATCTCAAGTGTCTGAAATATACGACCTAGCATGGGTAATTCAAGAACTAAAGAAATACAAAGCTAGGGTTTAATAAATTCATGAAGTTATATAAGAGTTCTAGAAACCCTAGGTTTAATTATGATAAGAGAATCAAGAATTGACTGAAACTAAGGACCCAGTGGGTGAAAGGAATCCACTAGTGAAATCCCACATACCTGGTGATGAAATCTACAGAAAAATACTTATGTTTCGGGGATGGAATTGCTGGATCTTGTGGCATTCCTGAACTAGGGTTCTTGAGCTTTCTTCTCCTCTCTTGCTTCTAATTTTCTAAGTTTTGATTTAATGATTTAACTTGGATATATTTTAATCATGTTTCAAGGCTTAAATTGACTAAAATCTGATGATTTAGGGTCAAAACGACGTAATTTTAGGGTTTAAACAGAGTGGTAAAGGTCAAAAAGACCCCTGGAAAGGTTGTTATCGGGCCCCACGACGGCCAGGACTGGCGGTCCATCGTGCGCCCGACGTCCCGTCATTGGGTCCGTCATGAGGTCCTGTTCGACAGATCTTTACTAAAATGGTCATAACTTTTTATTCGGAGGTCTGATATTAGCAAGGTTGGTGTCTATGGAAAGACAATAAATTATCTATCTATGGGTAGGTCTCGGAAGACCTAATTCATTTTGTAGTAAGATTTATGATAATTTTAAGTTTACCCAATTGCATTTCCGCTTAACTGGATGCAAATTTACCAGCTATGGTCAGACCTACGGACCGTAGGTCCACCTACGAACCATGGTGGTCATCCATAGCTCTTATAAGAGAGTGGTTGAAGGAAGTCTTGATCTACTGTCACGGACTACGAATCATCGTTTGACCTACGGATCGTAAGTTCGTACGTCGTCCAAGACTTACTCAATTTTTCTAGGATGAAATTTTTGGGAGTTTCTGATTCAATCGATGGTTGCGCCGGACGGACCGTGGTTCAGGCTACAGTCCATCGATGCCACTGTTTGTAGCACCTGCAGATTTTTCTGAAAAACTAATTTTTGGTCTATTTTGGTTACGAGTTGTTACATTAATTATGTACAAAAATATAAAAAGTGATGTTTAAGTGCTACATTAGAACATGTTTCAATTTTAACATGACAATTATATCATCAAACATATATTATGATTAATCAAAGGGACATAATCGATAACGTACCAAGAAAAGACTAGCCTTGGGACACTTGACATCTGTGGTCTAAGAAAAATCTCCTCATGCTACCGGTTGTAGAGCGTAGCAACATGGCGGACTAATCTCCTTGGTGATGAATATGAAAACACGAAACTATTAAGAGAATTGATACTAACTTGAGGAAACTTGCTGTAAAATTGAAAAAGTTGTCTCAGTGGATAACGTTATGTATTTTGTAATTTAACCTACTGTAAAATGAAGTATAGAAGAATTGGATTACATGTCAACATATAGTTCTACATATTCAAGAAAGAGTTCAAAATCTAATTGATCAATGTTTGAGCGTAATATCATCCAAAAATGTTTACTTTCTAATGGTTAACAAAAAGGAAGACAAATGGAGCTTACAAAGCATTGGAATGTGCGGGTTTACAAAAACTAAAAACTCTGCCTGTTTCATTGATCTGTTTTCCTTTTTCTTATGAGCTGAGGTGGTTTGTTTTAAGCATGGAGCTGTAAAACAATTGTGAACAGGTACAACACATTATGTCAAACAATTGCACGTCCATTTCACTTTTCATCAAAATTTACCACAGAGAAACATGGGTATTGGTGATGCTACTAATATCCCCTTAGGCTATTGGCGAAAGAAATGAAACATGGTTGAGAAAAAATCTACTTGGGATAAATAGGAAACATCAAACTATTTAGAGAATTGATCAAAATAAGTGGGAATTATATACAGGTATCATTGTAATGTTGTTGATATGAGGGTAGCTCAACGCATTAAGAAAGAAACTGAGGATGGCCTATTCATTAGTAGTGTGGCATGTTGTTCGGACTTATGGGCCCTAATTTTTGATGCAGTGACTGGGTTCACTTTCCAAGTTTATAAGTTGTACCTATTTTTCTTCATAAGGTCTCTTATAACTCGAATATCATATTTTTTCAGTTTGATTATAGGTTTTTGCAAGCATTCCTAATATATGTACTTATTATATGTGAATATAAATATATATATATATATGTAGGATAGTTTATGGAGAGATGGGAAAAGAAGTGTTATATTAGAGCAATAGCAGGAGGTAATAATGAGATCTCGGTAGTAGTGATGTCAAAGAACCTTTATTAATGAGAGCTCTCATTATATATATATATATATATATATATATATATATATATATATACGTAACAAACCTCTAATCAAATTGAAAAAATAGAATTATATTCGAGTTTTAAGACCTTGTGAAGAAACTCAGGTGAAAACTTTTATAAACTTTGTAAGTGAATGTAGTCCCTGCATACCTAATTAAGGCCCACATGTCCAAACAACTTGCAAGACTGCTAAAGAATAGTCTATCGTCATTTACTTTTTAAATGTGCTATGCTACCCTTATACCATCAATGTTACAATGATACTTATATCTAATTCCCACCTGTATTAATTAATTCCCCGTTCACCATTATGAAAACAATCATTCATCCTACAACAAGAATTTTAATCCTTAACCTCCTCTATTAATGAAAAATATCTAGCATGTGTGAAGAACGTCAAAATGGTCAATCTCATACAACCTCTAAAAACAGTAGTAACAAGACATATTGATATTGGGATAAAATCCCATGTCAAAAAACCCACATGAACCAAACATAGGAACATTAGTAATTGGTATACACTCAACGGAATATGAAATCTACTTGAACCAAACATTAGAACTTTTATGTAAAATATGTACGCCAAATATGTGAAAGTGCGTACATCGTGAGAAAAACTTTGACCACCATAAACAAGGATTCATTAATCCGAGATAATCAAGTTGTAAGCCTCAAGTAGGAGTAATGTTTATCAAGAAGTACGCAAACATTTAAAACTGAAGCTCCATTTAGCAATGTGATTCTTAAACACTAAAATTCAACTCAAAGCAACACTCTACGTAGATATAGGATTCCTTTTAGGGTAATAAAAGGGAAATTCTCCATCTCAATGCCTAACAAAGGTAGAGAAACTGTTAGTAATTTTTTACGAGTCAATTACTAACAAAGACATTCTTATATGAAGAAATTAAGACCAACACATCTCCTAAATGCTTCAAATTATAGTTTGGACAATTAAATCACCAGTCATACGGAAAATTTACAACTCAAAGCAATGGCTGAACAAACATTTCAACCAAAAAAATATTGTAAAGAAGTTGTACAAGAAAACCTAGATATATACTTACTTAAAAGGATCTTCAATTACTTCCTCCGACATATATTTAGATCAATGAAGTTTAGGACTTCCTATCAGTATGTTGTTGATTCCCAAAACCACGACCACATTGATCATACGCAAGCTACTCAAACTCAACGATAAAACCTCTACCCAATAATCAGTCACGACCAAATTTCTAACCTCTGATGAAATACATAAAGAATCTAAAACGTAATCAATACCTGGATAGCAAATACATAGCTTTTTCTAAAATCAAAACAAATTAGTTATAATATAAAAATTCCATTTCTAGAATTTAAAAGGGAAGCTTTCTTAAGCTCGATAACGTCAGGAACAAAGTCACTCAGCTAATTAGTCACGCAAAAGAATTAGATCCATACTGGCCTAACCTAAATCCCTTTAATTTCCACCCCATCTCCAACCACTTAAAGGGTAATATATTGTGATTCAAGATATCATGTTGTTCAAGATTTGATGCATATGAAACGTACTTTGAAAGATCAACAAGAAAACCAATCAAAATCAACGCTAAACTCACTAAGATAAATGGAATTAATAATTAAAAAAATGGGTGAATGAGTTTAGATTTGTTACTACGGATGAGAATAGGTGAGTTGATCAAAGATAAACTGAGGTATGTACAGTTGGTGAAAATAAGAAATAATTTGCACACTATAGAAATTGATTCCAACTCGAATTAGTAATGCGGATGACTTAACATAAATTTTCAGCATTCTATAGAAAAACATGAGCGCCTATTCTCCATCAATTTAAGATAATTAGCGATAAAAGTGTGAATGAAATTGACTTGAATAACCATTGATTTAGAATTTGAATACATGATAATTTTTTCTTCTTCCCCTTTTTAGCAAAGTTTTAAATTTAGTACCAGATTGAATAAAATCTCGAATATAGGTTACTCGCGATTTGTGTTTGACTTTCTCCATTTCAAAATTTCAAATCAGTTTCTACAAGTTTATAGACTTATAGATGTTAATAATTATCTATGGTGTTAGCTATATTTTCTTTTCATTTGCCATAGTTACATTCAGTTTGTTAAGTATCATGCACCTGCATCTGGGAAAGCAGTCATAGTGCACGCAATAGAAAGGCAAGAGAAGCTTCCGGTCGATTCAATTTCTCATTTATCTTAAATTGATCGACGGTTTAAGATATCTCACATGATAAAAATTATAAGTGACAAAACTATTTTTCTTTGTCATCTTAGATTTTGTTTACATATGAAAAGGGCTTAAAAGTAGATAGTGATACCTTATTGCTAGATAAGCAGACCTGTAGAGAGTGATACTTGTTTGACTTCAATAGCAAAGCAGCCCAATGAGACAAGAGAATCTAAAAACAATTGATTAGAATTTCTTTTTCATAGATCCAAATGTAGATGATTGATTAGAATTCCTTTTTTATCGATCCAGATCTAGATGATTGATTTGATTCCTTTTTCATAGATCCAGATGTAGATGGTGGCCTTAGTACCATTTATAGGTTAATATCGATCGAAATTCGATTTAAGAAAATGAAAGAAAACATTACCTATGTTTTTTGTAAATGATCTTGATGATATGTTTATGATAAAGTTGTTTCCTCCTCTAATCTATCATTAAGAGTAGTTCGGCTTTTCCCTCATATAGATTAGCAATATAATTCATCAACATACAATTAAGATCATAATCGTCTAGATGAAAGACGAACATTGGCGTAGCTAGATGAGTTATAACTTCATAAAGTTCATCCGCAAAGAGGAAGAAGGAATCAGTGTTGAACTAAAGCAGTTATTAGTAAAAAGTTAGAAAAAATCAATTTTTTAGGTCAAACTTCAAAAAGAAGAGTCACAAAAAGTTTTAGTGCCACAAAAATGACGTTGGCCCAACCCAACTCGTTTTTGGGATAGGGTTCAGGTAATATTTTCTAAGTCAACTCTACCTATATTTGATGTCTTTTAATGAGAAACATAAAATCCAAATATTTTCCAGCAATTTTGTGGTATTAGTATTATTTTAAGCTACACAAATTAATATGGTACTTATATGGGTACATATGAAAACCATGTAACAAACACTATTATTGATCCTCATTAAATATTCAAAAAAACAATTTTTCAAATTAAAATTTATGTCAGAGTTTTGTTGCAAATATATGTATCTAATGGAGAAAAGATATGTATTTTTGATATATGCAGGTTCTGAGTATACGAATTTGGGGCAGTTAAAAAAAGAGCATAATTTAATGACAAAAAATAAAGAGTAATCCAGGACTGTAAAGTCTTTCGAGGACATGGAGTATCCTAAAGCTAAAGTTAATATATCAAAAAAAATTCAAATTCTATCCTAAATTTTATTTGTCTCTCAGATTTTATTCTGTTTCTTATATTTAATTCATATTCAATTTTAAATAGAGTGTATTCTTCATTTTTTTAAAATCATTATATCTGAGATTGAAAATTACATATAGTTGAGGTACATGCATTCTTAGACTTGATTTTTTGACATTATATAATGGTTATAAAATTGGTGAAATTCTTCTAAAGGATTACACCTTCTATAATGATTTTGGTTGATTTAATTACAAACCTTTTTGCAAATGATGAATCTCAAAAAAAAAGAGACGTTACATTCAGTTTGGCATAATATTCAACTCCACAAGAGAATAAAAGGATACAAATTATTGTTCATCTTGTATTGCTAAGTTACTTGGAACAAATGTTTGAAGAAGTTGATAAGAAACAACAAAGTTTAAAGAATATTAGCAAAACAATAAAATTAAACTACCAGAGAAAATAGAATCAGAAATTGATTAGAAACAACACAAACATATTTTTCTCAAACAAAGAAAATCGATCCCACAAAATTTATAGTGTCCCTTAAGAAAATTATTTCTCTCAAGTACCCAAGGTTAATAGAATATATCCTTCTATGATAGAACAATATTACTCACCGGAGTATCGCTACCTAAAATCACAGTGTCAGCGAACCACTCAACAACGGTAAAATACACTTTGAATACCAGATTTTGTAGTAGTAGAAGAAGACCAATAAAATTATTAATTTCTAAAATAAGAAGATATCCCTAATTATATAGAACACAAAGGATAGTTTCTCCCCATCAAACTTTACTCTTTTGACCCATTTAACTCAAATAACTTGATTAGTTTCAGGTTTGTCAAGAAGTTTTCATGTCTCTTTCTTCCCAATCATCGTTTTCACTCGCTTGAATTTTTCAAAAGAACTAGGAACTTTAATGTTTGAACATTCCAGGATAACAAGATCACATATTCTATAAAATACTGGCAAGGTCTAGTACCCCGAACACAAAAATCATCATCATTCTACTTCCATGACATTATTGAATATTCTTAAGTCGGTTCAACACACATCCTTTTGACTTAGTGATATTGCAATCCCAATATGCATCTTTCATCCCTAGTGAAAGGAAATAGTACAGGGCTAATTAAAGAATTAACGATCATTCATTTCAAAGACATTCATCATTTCCTCCTTGAATTCTTCATTCAACCCTATATTATATTCTGTCAATAGTAAATCATCGACATAAAGAGAAATAATAATAATGTTAGAGACAACTTTCTTGATATAAAAAGTCAATTAACTCAATCTTTTTTCAAAGTCTAAGTCTAGCAAATAATTATTCATTATGTTGTACCAAGCTATAGGAGCTCGCTTTAGTCCGTATTTAGCTTTATTTAATAGATAAACCATATCTTCTTTCCTTCTTACGCTGAACCTATATGGCTGCTCAACACATATTTCCTCCCGTAGTAGATCATTGAAGAAAGAAAACTTCATGTCCATTTGAAAAATCAATTTTTCTTTGCCAGAATAGACAAAAGCATACGAAATATATCCAATTGGGGTGCAGGGGCATAAGTTTTATGAAAATCTACTCCCCAAACTTGTGCATAACTTCTCACTACCAATGTATATTTGTGCTTGTTTACCGGACTATCTCGATTAAATTTTTTTCCAAAAAATCCATTTAACTCCAATGAATTTTCTATATTGGGGTATTTCTAGGAGCGTCCAAGTTTGGGTTTTTCTATCATCGTCAGCTCCTCCTTCATAGCATATTTCAAATTTTGATCCATTTTTGCTTCCTCATATCCTGCTACTTCAAAACAAGCAACATTGCATCTCTCATTAATATCATAGAGTGAGTTGTTTTCCCTAACTAGTTGATCATCCACCAAGTCATTATAATCAACTTGTGTATTAAAATTTTAACTTGAGACTCCTCATTCCATTCCCATTGATCATCCTCATGGAATTGAACGTCGCTACTTGCCCTAATCTTGTCTGATTGAGGTTGAAAGATCCTATAAGCTTTAGAAAATAAGTTATCGCTAATGAAAATTCCCAAATCTTCATTCTTATCTAGCTTGTCTCTCTTAACCTGTACTACAAAAAATAGGCTAATTTGCAAAGGTTTATTCATGGAATTTTTAAAAAAATCCCGTGTGAAATCATTTTGTAGTATTTATTTTAACCCATGGGATATAATTTATTTAGTGATAGTTTCAGTGCGGGGACTTGTGATAACCTCCGCAAATTTCACCAATTCGTGAGGTTTTGTGAACACCCCAATTTATTTTAATTTTTATCATTTTTATTGTGGAGGTTTGTGATAACCTCCTAAACTTACATCAAATTGTGAAGCTTTGAAAATGCCACAATTCATACTAATTTGTTACACTTGAAAAAAGTAAGAATTAAATCAAAAAAGCATGAAAAATATTAAGTTGTGCATTTAAATTTTATTATTTGACTTTAAAATCATGTTTTGAATATTAAAATGTTCTATTAAGATCTAATTACTATATGGTTAAGATTATTTCTATATGTGAATGTAAAATGTATCTTAATCTAAAAATGAAATATAAATTTATTAAAATTTGAAATTCATCGTATTCTATATCAACAAAATATTATTATGTGATAAGAATTTATGGTTTTGTTGTGATGAAAGAAAATATGAAATAAAAAAAATAAACTCAAATTAGTATGATTAAATTACTATATTACCTTTTTTACATTTGTTTGAGGTGAAATCACTTGTTAAAGTTTTTTTATTATTAAGTTATCAAATATGTTAACTAATTATGTCAAATTGTCATGAATTAAGATTTATATTGTTTTGTAACTTGAATATTTTAAGTGTAGTCTATGTTAATAATAGCAAAACTCAAGTTTCCTAATGATGAGAGTTAGTTGGTTTGATGTAAGCATCCCTCAATTCCAACCCAAAGGTTTCGACTTCGAGTCACCAAGGGAGCAAAACTGGTAGGATGGGTTGCGAATTCGAGTCACCAAGGGAGAAAAATGGATGGGAGCCCCTAGGGAGGGTAAAAATAACAAAAAAAAAAGGTAAAAACTATTTCAAAAATAATAAATAAGATATTGAGACTATATTGTGTGAGTTATATACCCTATAAGAGTGTAGTTATTTAAGTTCTAAAATTATATTTACGGGGTTACGAATTACCACAAATTGATTTTAAAAACAACCACAAATTGCAAATTCATTTTGTGGTGGACGTATGGAGGCTCTATTAAACCAGCGTAAATATGTTCGTGGCATAGGTAATTGTGGAAGTTTCTAAAGCAGCCTCAATTATTTTTATGTGGGTCAAAAACTCCCAAAAATCGATAAAAAACCCTCAACAAAATGACCATTTTTTGTAGTTTACAAAAACATAGACATTCAAATATTATGAGTTATTTCAAAACAGGTCTGACACCATACCATGCCTCAAATGGAGTCTTTTTTTCCACTGCCCGCATAGGCCGTCTTATCAACAAGACGACATCAGTTTTTGTTGCTTCAGCCCAAAACTTCTTTGGTAGATACTTCTCCTCCGATAAGCATCTTAAAATCTCAATGATTGTTTTACTTTTTCCCTCACTTACTCCATTTTGCTCTGGAGAATAACGGACAGTAAGTTGGTGCTCAATTCAAGCTGCTTCACAAAAAGAATTGAACATATCTGAGGTATATTCAGTTACACTAACAGACCTGGTGACCTTAATCTTGCAGTCCTGATTTTCTATCCATGTTTTCAACTTCATAATGATTCCAGCAGCTTCAGACTAAAACATCATAAAATAAATCCAATACATTCTTGTCAAATCATCAATTAAGATAACATAATACTTGCAGCCATTGAGTGATGGATTTCTATGTGTACCGCAAAGATCGTTGTGAATGAGTTGCAACTTTCTATAGCTTACCAAGTTAAACTTTTAAGTGGAAGTCAAGTATATTTGCAAAGCACGGAAGCCTTACAATGTGAGGAGTTCTCCTCCAATTTTGGTAAACCATTTACCATTTTTCTCCTTTGCATAAACAATCAAGCTTTGTAAGTGATGTTCCCCAACCTTTAGTGCAATATTTCTGCTACATTTAGCTGGCTTTGAAATTCTATGTGTTCCTCGTTCGATGGATTCAAGGAAAACCTTTTTCCCTTAATTTTAATTCAAATATTTCCTACACATTTGAATTATGGATCTGGCATGTTTTATCTTCAAACAATAATTTAAATCCATTTTGTAGGAGTTTCCCAACATGAAATAAACTCTGACCAATTTCAGGAACAAATAAAACATCATATATAAGTTGTGTACCTTTGTAACTTTCCATTGCTACGGTCCCTTTTGTTTGCTCTGGAAGGTTTTCTACATTTATAATCGTTACTATTGATTTAGTTGATCTACCAAGTTCTCTTAAAAGTTTTTCATCACAGATCATGTGATTCGTAAAACCATTTTCAACAAGTCAACTTTCAGAATATTTGCCTACGAAAGAGATGGCGACAAATAGTTGAGCTTCTTCTTGTTGTTCTATAGTATGTGCATCATTTGGTTGTTGTAATACCTTCTTTTTGCAGATAATCAACATGACCGAGCTTGTGGAACTTTCTGCATTTCATATCAAATTTCCTCCAACACTTGAAGTGTGGATGATTTTTCCTCCCACAATGTTGGTATGGAGGTTATTTTCCTTCTTTGTTGTTCTTAGTTGCAGAAACACATTTGTCGCTATTTTCTCTTCGTAATATCCATGATTTTATTTCTTTCCTTTTCCTTTGTTTCCCTTGGCACTAGAAGGAGAAAAAACTTGTGTTGTAAGGCTCCCTCAATTGATCCCTCATGCCTAATCATTCTTTGTTGTTCTTGTGCCTGCAGTGCACTCAATTACTGTTCCAAGCTATGTTTTGACATATCTTTATTATTTTCCAATGAAGAAATAATTGCCTCATATCTCTCTGGTAAAGTTACAAGTAGATTCTAAACTATTCTATTATAAGTAAGTTCATTTCCAAGTATCCTTACCTTATTGGCAATACCAATCAGCCTATCAGAATAATTCTTATGTTTATTTCCAATGATATTAATCACTGGAACAATAAGATGAATTGAAATATGAAGAATAACTTTTAGTGAGCCTCAAGTTAATTAAATAAGTAGAGATGAATTGAAATATGAAGAATAACTTTTAGTAAGCCTCAAAGTTAAATAAATAAGTAGAGGGGCAATACAACTAACACAGAACATGGACTACTATAAGACTTCTAACATTCCTATAAAATAGGAACAACTATAACTAATTAATAATATAATGAATAAGAGAAAACTAATCTCCTATTAATCAACTGAATCAATGAGACAATCAAAGCTGATCCTGAAACCCGTAACAACAAAGACATTCTCGATTTGAAAGTTGGTACAGGAGTATAACACAATGAACAAACACTGCTAGATGTGTTATAGATAGTCTTATAGAATTACAAGATACAAATGATGTGTAAAGCCTAATCAAGAGCCTAACATGTGTGTCTAAAGGTTGTGTCACCTTTTTAAGGTCAGAAATTGTGTATATAAATCATTTAGGAAGTTTAGGAATCAAAACATCAAGGAACGTTCATGACGTCTGGAAACTAGTTCAATGAGGTGCTAGTGTGACTTAGCCTATTTGACTAACTTTTAGGAGTCAGAAAATGATGAATTATGGTGGAAGGGTATGTAACACTTATTAGAGTTAGTTTATAGTCGAAACGTCTAGGTACGACTCCACAAGGACAAACAAAGGACCGCTGAGGAGGACCCTTGCATTTTGGCAAAAAGCTGCCAAAAGCATTGTCCACAAACAAGTGAAAACCAATCGATGGGTCATCACTGGGTCACTTAGACAAATCCATGGGTCTCCTGTTTTTACAAGTCTCTGAATAAAACAATGGACCAACAGGACGGTTGGTCCCTTGGACATCGTTTTATAAATGGACCATAGATGTGGTCTCGTCTATGGACACCACTGTTTTGCTGTAAGTTTTAAGGTAAGTAAAATTAAATAATTAGGTGTTTAAATTAATTATTTATGAGTTAAGTAAGGTTTAATTATGTTTTTAAAGACATAAAAAAACCTAACCTAATTAAACTAACCAAATGCTCGTAATTTCCCAACCCCATATTGCTCCTCCGTATGTTTTTTCTCTCTCCAAAGTAGAAGAACACCATAGAAGTCAAGGTAAAGAGGTTTATAGGGCTACTAAAGGTCATGTTTATCCATAAAAATTCATTAATCAACAAGGTATGGTGTTTCTTTCACCTTTTGGGATTTCTTTCCCCAAAGGGTTTTCTTTAAGATAATTCCAGAAAGATAAAATTCAAGTGGATTTTCTTCCAATACGAAATTGATCTTGTTAATTTCTTTGTTTATGATTTATTTGGATATTATGAGTAGATTTAAATATATTATAACTGAAATATGTTACTTCTTGATGTATTGGTGTCAATTGTAGAAGATGACGTGTTCCCCTTAACCCTAAGTGGTGATTTTTAATTGAATTGTATAGTATTGACTTAATTGAATTGGTTACTGTGTGAATTACTATCCTATGTTGTTATTATGATAATTATGAGTAGATTCTGATATATTGTAATCAAAATATGCTATTTCTTGAGTAATTGACCTAGATTGTTAAGTAAGTTATGAATTTGATCTAAGTCTCTAATTCTAGGCTATGAAGTAGTGATAAGTTGTTGTATAATAATTCAATTAGCCTTGTTTTATGTTGGTAACTGTTATGTGGTGCTATTATACCATTGTTGGATTAATTTTGAGGTTGATGTTAAGACCTTGATAATGCCACTGTGAAGGAGATTGAGTGAGTTGTGATCTCTGTTCTTTACTTCAATTGTAATTACTTGTGATTAAGTGATGATGTTGTATTGAAGTATACCTTATATTAATATTGATAGGGTTGGTGTGATGTTGAGTTGAAATGTCTTGAACTATAGATTTTGAGTTGTTGGATAAGATGTAAATGTTATAAGGATGGTGATAACTTACCAATGTGCCTTATTATGATATGACTATGTAAATGTGCTAACTTCACTTGTATGAATTGTGATGAAAGGACATTACTCATGAAATTCTGATTGAGCTATGATGATGATTAATATAAAAGGTATAGACCCTATGACATACATTAAGCTATGATGATTAATAAAGTCATTAAAGACATTTCAAAAGGGACTCTGGCTTATCACCGAGCTAGAGTGAGGAGTGTCTCTTGCCACATAGGGAATGTAGGATCGCTAATGTACTTATGACATTGGAGACTATAGTGCATATATCATAAAGAGGGTTCCAACTATATCTCCTAGTTCTTGAACTATGTTACCCCCGTAGGAATACTAGCTAGTGAATCCACTTAGATGCTATGTTCATGTTATGGTACTACCTTGGCAAGTAGTCCGCATTCCTTTGGTGTAGGTTTCATGAAATCGGATTCCACATTTCTCATGTGGTCTATGTTTGTTAAGGAAAAATGTTCCAAATAAGGTAAAATTAACTAAAGGAATGAATTCTAACTAGGCTGACCTAAGGGGTTTAGCTTAGTCTAGGTAGGGGTATGAGACTCTACCTAAATATTACACTAGTTATCCTTGAGGGATGTCTTATGAGGATGTTCTTATATATGATTATTCTTATAATGGTATATAATATGTATATGACTATCTTGCATATTGGTGATATTATATGAGGATTGGTTTCACTTATGAGCGTGTGTTTAGTGTCTATTGCTGAAGTAGGAATATATGTACTATAAATGATATGCAATGAGAAGTTGTACATTTGTTATGGTTCTTGTTGGGTTTACTTAAATGTGTAAGGTTATGGGGCCTTGTTAAGTCATTGCACTAGTTTAATTTATGAGGGTTTAGGAATAATGGTCTAATTTTTTTATGTTGTAATAAACTCTTATTCATGCTTGCTGATGTCATAACTTCATGATAGATTTGTCTTGATTATGTGCTCAAATGTGTTGATATGCATGTTGGCTTGACTATACTTAGTATGGTTAGTCTTGTGATGTGCATGGTCTTTATTTAACGTACATGTCTTCTTGATTGGTTTGAATTTCTTGAATGTGCATAAGACTTTTCAAAGTAAAGTGCATACTTGAATGAAATGTCCTTTTCTAGAATGATTTTATGATGTGTATTCATAGGGTATCATACTTAGTAAAAGTGGTGTACTAACCCTATTTTATTCCTTTTCCCTAGCATCTTATCTCCACACTTTCTGATGGAAATGCCACAATCAAGCTTTTGATGCTTTTCTAGTTACAAGACTTGTAGTTCTTTCCTTTTCATTTGAGTACTAAATATTGTATAGCCTATATGTGGCTTTATTGCATTGATGTGGATATGACCAATTGATATGCTCTTGTTTTAGATGGTTATAAGCTGAGACATCAATTTAAGACTATGTTATGTATCTTATGTATCTACATTCAATAAAAGAAGAAGACTATGTAATCTTCTTATACAAAGAGTCTATGTATACTCGATATAAATATATTATGTGTATGCGAGAGGTCTATGTGAACCTCAGGATAGATATAGAAAAGTTTTAAATTTTCCGCATTTTTGTCCTATGAATGTAATGATATAAGCTAAGAGGCTAGTCTCAGTCCTCATTGAGGAAGACGACGCCGGTTACGTCTAGGGGGTGCTCCCAAGATGTGACAATGCGGACAAGGGACCTAGGACCATAAGTGATGCATTGCTAATCGTGATGGCATGACATTAGCATACTATGATAACAACACCAATGTGGAAACTTAAATAGTCTTTGCGGAAGCTACAGATCATATAAGTGATAATAATGGAGAATATCCATATACTAAACAGAATATATGAGAAAGTGAGAGTTTAGTACAAGAGAATATTAAACTCAAATACTAAGATGAATCTAACTACCAATATGCTAGAAATGTTGGGGCATGCACCAACTAGATCTAGCAAAAAAGAAACTAATATACTAAGAGTAATAAAGATAAACATGTGTGTAGTCCTGAAACAATGAGGACTCACCCCTAATGTATTTGAAATGATGATCGGGAATTGATCTATGTGTGAGCTGAATGTTGAGGACCTGAACCTACATAACTAGAAAATCTAGCACAATATATTGTTTAGTACTTGAAGGGTATTGAGCATGAGGGATAAAGTAGAGCTGAAATAAACATATAACCTACTATAACTAAATGGTAAATGCTATACAGTCTGAGTGAAATATGAGAGCTCCTAATAACCGATAATAAAATAACATGATCTAAATGTGTATTCCGATGTATACACTACATCGAGAGGACTCTATATACCCGGCTAAAGGTATAGAGGCATGATGGAATGATCACTAAAATTTTGCCTACAAAAGGGACTTACAACCTATGTGGCTAGTAGTTTTGGGACCATTTTGGGTACGCCGAACCCTAGTCTAACTTAAGTATTATACTACTCCTGATATTGTTATGTGATTTACTGACCATGACTATTATACTGAGGCATGTATATTTTAAATAACTTAATTAACAAAAATGTCTTACCTACGATGTGTAATTCGAGAACTAAAAGAGTATATAGCTAGGGTTGTGAAATTCATGCAATACACTGAACAATAACATAAAAATATTATTTGCATAATTCGAACAACTAAAACCCCAACAATCCTAACATTTAGCAAACATAGGCTCAGACGGTATTAAGGGAAACAAGAATATGACTGAAAAACTAAGGACTCAACTGGACTAGTTAAATCGCATATACATGGTAACACATTCCATGGAGAAATCTGTCTATTTCAGGCTGAAACAAATGAAAACTTGTTGTGTTCTTAGAGCTAGGGTTGGTCAACTCTTTCTCCTTTCTTGATTTTTTTTCAAAGTTTTGAAATTTAGGGTTAAAACAATGAGGGTTAAAATTCTAACTATGATTTAAAAGTATGAAATACCCTTACATAAAAAGTTGACCAGCTGACCAAGACATCTTTATGGATAGTGAAAGCCAACAGCAAATCATGCAGTCGGACGTGATCTTTACTTGAACTGAAATTTTGAGGGACTAAGATCATGAGCTCTCCCACGGTCTGTATGAAGGACCACTTACCATGATAGTTTATGTGATCTTCACTTGGGATGTGGGTATGGGTGGGGGATGTCTATGGGGCTCACTAGTCCAATCATCACGGATACAACTACAACTCGTGAAGGTCCTCGTGGGTTTGACTTAGGATTGTGTGTTTGAGGGCTAGGTTTGGGGAGGCTAGTGCCTCACTCTTCACGTATGCCTCTATAGTTCATTGTAAGGACCATGTCCTGTGAATGTGCCCTTGGTCTAACCTCTAGGATTGGTGCAGTCCAAATGAGGACACGGGTAGGTCAACGGATGGTAGACCCTATCACAAGATGTGAACCCTGTCTTGTTTAACTACTTTAGGTAGTTTTCTGCATTTTTTTTCAAAGTCTGCTTTTTGAGATGTTACAATTATAACACTATGAATAAAACTTAGATGTCCTTTTATTGTTTTTATTCAATTCCAGGCTTCAACTGGTCTCAATCCATCCCGAAAATTTGGTATTTGTCTATTTTGGAAGTACTACGGTGTGTTTACCACCACTGCCTAAAATAGACTTTGGAAACTTTTTCTTTATAGAGCTCATTTGTTCTTGTTCTTTTGTAGATATTTTTAGCATATATTAGATGAAATACTCTTTGTGCACTAACCTAAGTAAAAATGTAATTATATTTGACTAAATAGCTACTATTCATTCTTCATGTGAGTCAAATTTTGCTCTTGCCTTCACTTCTTTGAACTATAAAACCTTCGGGTTATGCTAAATAAATGTAACACTTTGGGAATGTATACAACCACTGGAAGTTGAAAAGTTGTATAAAATTTTTGGTGCACTCATTCTACAAGCCCTTCTACGGACATAATAAGATTTTACGGGCCGTATGAGCAAGTCATTTTTACTTTTCTGGAGTTTAGGAAATTGTTATGTCTTAAATTAGATTACATGATCCAGAAGTATGGCTCATGGATGGGTCTATGGGTCATGCATAATGCTCCGTTAATAGATATAAGACATGATAATATTTTGGTATTTTAAATTCTACTTATGGCTTGTACGGGTAATACAAGAAACTGCAGATTTTAGATTTCTATTAGTAGTTGATCTTTAGAAAGTTGAGTCTCCAATTATTTGATTACGACTTTTAGTACGGACCATCAAAGAATGTATGGACCATACTTAGCAAACGTGGTTTATTAGCCTAAGGACCTATCCTTTGGTAAAGGGGTTTCAAGCATCTTCTTAAAGTTTCTTCAAAAACATTGTGTTCGAGGTATGTAGGTCTATTCATAGTGCTTTAATTAAGTAGGTCCTAACACCCACAACTAAATTTAGTTAGTAAAGAGACAAATCTAGGGTTCTACCCAAAGTTCCATGAATTCTGAATTTGGCTTGTGTTTCTTATTCTGATTATGATTTGTTAATAACATATACTATAATACTTTATTCATATTGGTTCTTGTGTCACTACTAGAAATTTGACTTATAGCAACACTTATGTTGCCACAATTATTTAATCGTAGCAATAGCTCACCTTTTACAACAATTATAACCGTGGACACATATTGTTGAAACTAATAGAACAATTGTTTAAGTGAATTGTGGAATCATCCCTATAACCGTTCCAATAGAGATTCTATTGCTACAAATTCATAACTGTTGCCATAGAGGACTCTATGAAAACGGTGAGCAAAATCTATAGCAACAGTTGTTTTAGGAAAATTTTTATCTCTCATTAAAAAAACTAAAAACAATATATTTCCCTCCAAGTATAAACATATTTCCCTCGTCTACTTATTTCAGCAAACTAAAAGAAAAAAACCCCTAAATCTACTCTCAGCGAAATGGCGATGAACTACGAAGGGGATGACTGACGCTGTTGGACAGAGAAGTTTTTAGCGAGCTTTTTGTGTGGAAAACAAGAGGGAACGATTTCTAATATCTTGGACAGTGAAGCTTTTTGTGTGGATAACAGGCTCTTGAATAGGATGTTTTTGTGAAGCTCGTTGGTTCTCTTGGACAGCTAGGGTCGACTACAATTCTACCATATAAAGTTGAGTAATGTTTAAGTTTTCTATGTTGGTTCATGATTTGTAAGTCTCCATAGGATTATTTGTAAAAAATCTCAAAGAGTAAACAATGGGTTAGCTTAAATCTGTGTTTTTTTGTTCTAATCTAGGTAGTGTATAAACTTCCCTTGATTAAATTTGTGATGCATACAGAAACAGGAAAAGAATACACTTCTAAATTTAAGTGACAGTTTAATAATTTTGGGTTAAACTTGCAGAGGATTCAAGGTAAAACTGTAGAACTGTAGAAGAATCAATAAAAAATCTTTTTGTGTTCTCGTCTCAATGTTGTTGCCCCGAAAAGATAATCCTTTAGACCTCAACTTGTTTTAGCCGGAATTTGATTTTTATTATGTGAATCTTACTGTCACCTTTTGTTCTCCTTTGTTCGAATGTTTCTTTTCTTATTTGATTTACTGTTGGTGCCTAGTGATGCATAGTTTAGCTTCAAATTGAGTGTGTCTTAGTTGTTTGAGGTATAAGCAATTCTCTTCTGTTTATTTTTGTTTTGTTAGCTAGTGATATGGCTTCAATCACTGGTTGGTTCCTTTGAATGATTTTAGTCAAGTATGTTTTAGGAGTTATCTATCGACTTTATTTTAAGTTTGGTTAGCATAGTTTCTAGTTGTGTAGTTGCCTTATTGTTCCTCTATTTCAGCTTGTGTGCTTGCTTTCTTTTACTTATCGGATTAATATGAGTAGTTATTTTTCTCGTGTTTGTTTGTGATATGTACAACTTAGTCTTTCATCTCTAACAAAATTCAATGAGTTTAAAGAGCATAGAATAGGGAGGTTGCGACTATCCACCTAGTTCTTTTAATTTTCTTGCTCATCTCATTAATTCTTTGAATCTGCCCTTATTGCTTTGAAATCTGTTTTAGCATGCCTTTAGTCCATTATGTGTATAAAGTTTCTTAAATGGTGAAATCTTCTAATAACTTGTCAATTGAGTTATACTATTAATCCAATCAATTTTTGGTGTTGAATTGGTTTGAAGGTTTGAGATTTGATTAATATAAAAGTTTGAAAGGTTAAGTTCTGCCGAGATTGCTTGTACTCATGAATTTATTGGCTTTAATTTGTTGTTCATGTAATGTAGGATATATATTCAATGGATTTTGGAGATAAAAGTTTGATGATTCTCCGAAGATCCACCAATGAATATATTCATGGAGTTAATGATTTTCTTGATAAAGCATTTGAACGAGCTTCGCAAGAAAAGGTAATATTGTGTCCTTGTAAGAAGTGCTTTAATCGTAATTCGCATTGTCGAAATATGGTACAGGATTATTTTATTTGTTCACGGATACACCAAATGATTTTGTCATGGAGAAGGATATTCCTCAAGAAATACGCCACATCCAACCTAAGAAAAAGAAAGTTCTAACATGCATGACGACATTGATAGGTTACTTGATGATACTTTTAGAAATGTAGTAGATGACCAGAGACATGAAGGAGTGAGAGAGGGTCCACCTGAAGATGCAAAGATATTTTTTAAATTAGTGGAGGAAGGGAAAGAAGAGTTGTATCCGGAGTGTAAGAATTTTTTTAAGTTGAGTTTTACCATCCGGCTACACTTGTTTAAATGCATTCACAAGTTGACTGATGTGGCCTTTTCTGATTTGTTGGACTTGATTAGAGAGGTATTTCCATTTTCTTAGATACCCGACTCGTTTTACAAGACAAAAAAGGTCATAAAATAGTTGGGTATTTATTATGAGAAAATAGATGCTTGCACTAATGATAGCATGTTATTTTGGAATGACAATGCAAAGTTAGATAATTGCTCTGCATTGGAGCTTCAAGATAGAAGAGTGTTTGTAATGACTTAAATAATAATTTTATGAAAATCCCAGTAAAGGTTTTAAGGTACTTTCCTCTAAAGCCTAGGCTTCAGAGGTTATTCATGTGTTCTAAAACATCTATAGCTATGAGATGGCATGATACTAAACAACTTAGAGATGGAAATTTAAGACATCCTGCAGATGGTGATGCTTGGAAGGATTTTGATTCATTGCATCCTGACTTTGCTAATGATGCTCGTAATGTTAGATTGGGTCTTTGAAGTAATGGTTTCAATCCATTCATAACTATGAACATTTCCCATAGCATATGGCCAATTATGTTGATAAACTATAATTAATCACCATGGACTTGCATGAAGTCGAACAATATTATGTTGTCAATGATTATTCCAGGTCCATCGTCTCCGGGAAATGATATAGATGTATACTTTCAACCATTAATTGCGCAGTTGAAGGAACTATGGGAAGTGGGAGTTAAAACATATGATGTTGTAACTAATCAAACATTTCTAATGCGTGCACCTTTATTGTGGACAATAAGTAATTTTCTAGCTTTAGCAATGCTTTCTGGACGTAGAACCAAGGGGAGATTGACATGCCCCACTTGTATCCACAATACTTGTTCCCAATATCTCAAACATAGTCATAAGATGTGTTACTTGGGTCATCGGGCATTTTTATCTCCTGATCATCAATTTAGAAGAGATAAAAAATCATTTAATAGTAAAGAGGAGCATGAAGTTGCACCTACTCCATTATCAGGTGCACAAATTCTTGATAAGCTTCGTGAATTCAATAATGTATTTGGAAAGAATAAAAAGAAAAGAAAACGATATAATAATGATCCATGGAAAAAAATCCATTTTTTTAGTTGCCGTATTGGGCAACAAACAAATTGAGGCACAATCTTGATGTGATGCACATAGAGAAGAATATTTGTGACAGTGTTCTTGGAACTTTATTGGATATACTTGGAAAGTTCAAAGATCATATAAATTCTCGCTATGAGTTGTATGAAATGGGGATACTTAAAGAGCTTTAACCTTTAAAAGATTGTGATACAGGAAATATCCATCTAGCGAAAACTTGTTTCTCTATGACACCAGATGAGAAAAAGTTATTTTGCACCGTCTTAAAAGATGTCAAATTACCAAAATGGTGTGCTTCTAATATATCAAGCCGTGTTCTAAAATATTAGGATATAAAAGTCACCATGCTCATTTCATAATATATTACTTACTCAATTTTGCAGTAAGAAAAGTGTTACCCAAGAATGTAGCTATGGTCTTGATTAAATTGGGGGATTTTTTTAGAACCATATGTAGCAAGGTTATTAGAAAAAGCAATCTTGAAAATATGAAAGCAGAAATCATAGATATTGAATGTGAGCTTTAAAAGATTTTTCCTCCATCTTTTTTTGATATAATGACACATTTGCCTATCCATCTAGTAGATGAAATTAATCTTGGAGGCCCAACTCATTTCCGTTGGATGTATTCTACAGAAAGAAATATGTGTGACTTCAAGGGGCTTGTTCATAATCGAAAAAATCATGAAGGATCAATAGTAGAAGGTATTTTAGCTGTAGATTGTTTGAATATTATTTCCATATACCTACTGAATACGGTGGTATTTGACCTTTATTTCCTATGATAGGTCATCCAATTGGAAGTGAGAATATAAGGAAAGGAAAGATTACAAATATGGAGCAGCATGAGTTCTTTGAAGCGCATCGGTATACTTTGTTCAATACATTAAATGAACAAGTAGAGGCATTTATCAACTAAGATAAAATATTCATTTATGATAATGTATTTCAAATTTAATTTATTTACAAATACACTTTGATTAAATTAAATTTCATGCTTACAGAAAACATAAGGCTTAACTGATAATCTTACTAGAGGCAATGCATGGGTAAAACCACATGTCCATAGTAGAGAATTTGGTGATTGGTTTAGGGAAAATGTTACAAATATTGAAGTGTCCAATCATTTAAAATGGCTAGCTAAAGGGCCTAAATTTGTTGCAAAAAGATATACTGGATATTTCATTAATGGATATCGATTATATACAAAAACACGAGATGCCCCTTGCAAAACTCAGAATAGTGGAATGATTTTCTCAGCCACAATGAATAGTTTTGTTTGTGTGAGGGACCAAAATCCTGTCGATGAAATGGTTCTCTTTTACTGAATTATTCAAGATATTACTAAGATTGATTATTGTGGTTGCTTTAGTGTTGTACTTTTTAATTTTTATTGGTTTCAAAATGAAGTCGAAGAATATGGATTGACTCGGGTATATTTCAACAAAAGATATAGTACAAATGATCCTTTTTTACTAGCTTCTCAAGTGCAACAAATTGTTTATGTGGAAGAACCGGTCGAGAAAAATGTTTATTATGCAAGAAATAAAGTCCTTGTGGATTTGTATGATTTGGAGGAAGAGAATTGTTTTAATATTGAAGAAACATTTTTGATAGATCCTAATGATGTCATTGGTCCATAAGAAAGAGTACTTGATGTAGATGTTAGATGGTCGAGAGAAGATCTTCCTATTGATATCATCGATGCTTCTTTAATTGCACAACATTCAGAAGATGAAGCTATAGAAACATCGGAAGAGGAGGAGAATGACTTTGATGATACTGATTGGGATTGGATGGATGTTGATAATTGACAAGGATCTTGTGGACTTTTTCAAATAAATTCTTTTTTTTCATGTTTTATGTTTTTTTCTCAAGTGCAATTTCAACATTGTAGTGGACCAGCAAATCATCAGGTTCTTATCTCTTTATTAAGGTCCAAATCTCCAGGTTTGTATCTTGTTTTTATGATTCTTGTAATATTTATTCGCTAATACTTTTCTTTACATCTAAGGAGTTTAAAAAATAACTTCAGCTCCTTGTATGACCTTGGTGATTGATCTGTTTAAGTATTGCAGGTGTACACTGCCATACATTTTAACTTTTCAAGTTCTATTTTCACACATGTTTGAATAGTCATAACTATGACTCAAGAAGAATCTTCAAGAAGAACCAAAAAAGCCAAAAAGAAGACATTTGCTACACCGGGATCCTTATCATTCATGGAAAATAAGAAACAACGGTTATTGACAACAAATGAGATTGTTGAAGAAATGTTGTGTGATAGAGGACATTTGCTCAAATTAATTTTAGCATAACAATCTGTAGCACCACAATCTGAAGCAAAAAGACAATCTGTCGAGGAGCAGCCTATTGAGGAATTGCCTTTTGAACAGAAGCCTGTCGAGGAGCTGCCTCTTGAGCAGCCTGTCGTGGAGCTGCCTCTTGAGCAGCATGTGCAAATCAATTCTTTCACTCCTTAAACAAATGATCAACCTGAAGAACAAGGTAATATAGATGCTTACAAACCTAATGAATGTATCCATAATTTTTAATTATATTTTTGTATTTTCTTATAGCTGAAGATGTTTCCTGTCCAAATAAAAGTGTTAGAATGCAAATGCATAATGTTCATGCCCGAAAAGAGCGCAAGTTGATCATACTGAAAAGTCAAAATCAACCTATTGGTCCTACTGATGATGTTGTCATAGAGCTAAGTAGCTTCCTAGGAACATTGGCTAGAAATGCGACTCTTTGCCCATTTGATATATTTGATTGGAGAAACATGGACACTAAACAGGATTTATGGGATTTTGCCAAGGTATGTAGTTTACAATAATTAATTATTTTTAAAAAGTATATTACATCTATTGTCTAAGTGAATGACTTAAAATTGTAGGAGAAATACATTATTCCTGAAGCTGAGTCCAATTGGACTATGGTAACAATTCGAGATGCTTGGAGAAAACATAGAAGTGATTTAAAAAATAATTATTATGATCCATATGACACTGATGCAGTTCGAATGACAAAAAACCCTGGTCATATTCCAAAATGTCAATTTAGAGAGCTTCTCAAATATTCAAAATATCAAAAATTCAAGGTAAAAGTGTAATTCAGAATCTCAATTTTTTTCTGAATAAGTAGCATTTGTATTATACCTCCTGTTGCTCCCTTTCCAGCTTCTTCCCACCTAGTGACCTCTGACACTTCAAAACTATTAGATAAAATAATACCTCTTTTTCCAGTAACATCTTTGTGTCTAGCATGTTTAGATATTTCATCTAATATAGCTGATCTTCTCCATCATCTTCTTCAACAACAAAGTTGTCAAAAGAAAATGACTTGTGTACACAATAAAGAAGTTGAAAAAATGGCCGTTTACATGTGCATTTTGTAACTGAAACAAAGAAGATGATGGAACTATTAAAAGTTCTATTCTCTGCGCAAAAACACGCATTAACAAACTCTTCTTACCTATATGATTTGTGGCCAATTGCAGCTTTATGTTGTCTGAAACAAATGCAGAAAATGCAGTTCTTACCTATATCAACATCATTGCTTCAGTTTTTCTTTGCAGAAAATGTCTGAAACAAATGCAAAGAATCGAAAAAAACATATGAATCCACAAACTGCTGGCAAAAAGAGTTTCGCTTTAGTTCGTAATAAGCTGCTGTGTTTCTCTTATATATAATTTTTTTAATAAAATTTTGGGGCTTTTTATCCCAGTGTAAGTGTATTTTGGATATACATTTCAATGTGACTAGGAAAAAGATAAGGAGACGGTTTGTTCTAAGGATATCTTTGTGGTTACAAGAACAAGACAACCCGGGCGTTTGTACAAGTCTTCATATTAAGATACTACTAGTAAAATTTTATGTGCACCGTCTATTTTCAATTTTTTTATTGAGATCAATTATATATTTCATATTGTGTTTATTGGATATGTTTTGGTAGGCTAAAATGGAGGAAATTGAAAATTAAATAAGCATAAATGGTGAGTATATTGATGCATTGTCAAGCGTCATGGGTTCTGAACATCCAGGACGTCTAAGACTGCATGGCGCAGGAGTTACAATGACTAGTTTGAAAACGAAGATGGCAATTCAGAATCAATTTTAAGTGCAACAACTGATTGAATGCATCAAATGCAAGAAAGTATGGAGAAAATGGAGATACAACTTGAGGAACAAAAGAAAATTGTGCGACAAGAAGTTACTGCAAATGTTATTGCACAACTTAAGCTTGCGAGATTAATTGATCCTAACATGTTGGCAGCATTGTTGGCTCCTTCACCAAGAGAATCTACTTCTATTCAAGGGGCTGAACAAGGTTGTTGTCGCTAATTCTATGTTTTGATTGTTATTTGTTGTTGCTACTTGCAATAGGATTAGAATGGAAAAGTATGCTATTGATCTAAGGAAGTTGGGGCAAAGTGGTGTAGAGGATAAGTAAATGCCTGATTCGTGAGTTTAATGTCTCAGTTGCTGCTTGTTCTCTGGTAGTTTAATGTCTGAGTTGCTGCTTGTAGTCTGATTCAAGAGTTTTCTGGTTCTGCTTGTAGCCTAGTAGAGGACCAGTTGTTAGATTCATGATTTTTTTTATACTTGTTGCTTGTAGTTTTGTTTCTTATGGTTTCTTTTTTATGCTAATTAAACGTGACTCTTGTAGCATGAAAATGTTGAATCATGATAGTGTTGTTTCTACTGCTTGTAGTATGGTCTCTTGTTTCTGCTTTTTGTTTCTTGTAGCATGATAGTGTGGAATCCTAGCTTCACAATTATGTTTAGTCGAGCCAACATAGTAGCTAATGCATGTTACTGCATGTAGTCTGGTCTCTTGTTTCTGTTGCTGCTTGTAGAAGTTTGAATGCAACAATCTAATGTTATTGGCGTGCACTTGATTTCTAAGTTTTAGGGCTGAACAATTGTAAAAGCTCATGCATGGTTGTAACTACATATATACTTGTTAATTTCTAAGTTTTGAGGTTTGCTAAATTATTTATATTTTTTTCTGATTGTATGTAGGTGATGAAATCGAAGAAGGCGATAAAAGAAGTAGCGAAGACTTGACATAGAGATGAAGTATTGATGTAAACTTTATTGATGTTCTAGAAATCATATATATTTGAAGATTGAAAATTCTATGGCATGTGTTTCACCTTTTTTGAATGCTATAAAAAGATATGTATATTTTGCTTTTATGGATATTAGAATCACGGATCTTGAATCCTAATTTTTGTAATGAACATTTATTCTCATTAATGATTTATGTTTATTTTTATGTTATAAAATTTATTCTCGTGAATGATTTAGTATAGAGTATGTTTATATAGCTTACTAATATTGCATTAGAATTGTTGCAAATTGCAGGTAATAATTGTGGCAATAGGCATTAAGCAACAGTTCTACAATTGTTTGAAAGTGTTGCAATACCGTATAATAACCGTCACAATAGAGTGAAACGTTGTGTTGAATCGAAAGAAAAATTGAATTCGTAGCCTTAACAAAACTAATGCATAAACCCTCTATTACGATTGTTAAAAACCATACCAATACGGCCATAACCATTAAAAATTAATCAAAATGACAACCGTGGCAATAGCTCAACGTATGTTTGTGGTTATATGACCCGTCGCACAAAACCGTAACAACAGAGCTATTGCTACGCAATCTGTTGTAGCGGTTGACGTAACTTTAGCTTAGACATATGGCTACAGTTGTAACGTCTATTGTAGCGGTAGGTGAACCGTGATAGTAGACCAAATTTCTAGTAGTGATGTTGTTACTTTTATTATCACGTAAACCCTTTTGGTGATACTTTTGAAATCCTTTGTGCAATTATTTTCATACAACGACTTCAAAATTTAATGTATGTCCAAGTATATTTTAAGCGACAACTGAGAAGATAAGTTATGGTTTCAAATGTATTGTTTTTTCATGGAGAAAAGTAATTCTATTTTAAGAAGATCATATTTAGTTTTTCATAAGAATTTTTAGTCTAAAGATTCGTAATCCTTTAAAGATTTACTTTTTAGTAATAACTCAATCTAATGAGTATTATTATATGAGCATTAATACATATGTTTTGGTAATATCATTGAGCACTGATTTAGATAAGAGTTAGGAAAAATTAAACCCAATAACTTGCGCCATAAGTATAGATAGGATCGTACTGTAATTCGGGTGACTCTTCACCAGTGTCAAGAGGGCCTTAAGACAGATCCTAAATTTAAGTTTCCTCCTATATCCCTTGAAGGTATAGGCTGGTTCTGCCAACCTGGTTAAGACGTTGTATCATCGCGAAACTCTTAATGATAGTTATTAGTTAGAGAAACTCCACAAGAAAGTAAATTATTTTGCTATCATTGCAGACCTATTTGTAAAGCTTTTAATGATTTCATTTCATAATTCATGCTTTACTTCTATGTTAGTCAGCCATTTAGTTCTTTTAATTTAATTGGATACACTATATTCTTCTCAACCAAGATATATCCACACTTTATAAACTTGTTGGTTACATTGATTTTAGGGTCTGTCGTTTTGGATTATTGTATTTTGAATTTTTTTAATTCAATTATATGCATCATGTATCACTTATATTTTTTTATGTGAAAAAATTATCATCACCAAATAAATCACTCAACCATAACCATATATTCAGATCTCAAACAAGAAATGCTATGTGTACAATCTAAGATAAAACATAAATATTCTGTATACCAGACAAATGATTCAACCATCACCATAGATTAAGATCTCAAAAAAGAAATATTAAGTAAAGTGTTGACACCTAATTTTGGACCTTTATTATTACTATGAAAAATAGCGACTTTTATGAATGGTTTTGACCTTTCCGTTTTAATATTTCAACGAGTTGCAATAATAAGCATTTGTTCACACTATGGTTTGTTGCCCATAAATTATAGGGGTTTAATGTCACTATTATTTGTAGTTTTGTTCCGCTATGGGCTAGTTCAATTCAAATATATTAATTAAGTTTCTTATTAAGTTTGTTTCAGTCCTCAAAGTTTTCTTTCCTCATATTTCATGAAGCTTAAACTTTACTATAAGTCATACACATTCATGTAATTATAGAAATTTCTTTTAGCTATATAGGTGACATTTTTTAAACTTTGTTAAAAATTCAAACAAGAAAGAGTGAAAATTGATCTTCTGTATTGGCCGTTTTTACAGGATTTTATTTATATAAATAAAGAAAATTAATTTTATCATCAATGCGACATAACTACTCTTGTTCCATTCATGTCCATCACTCATAACATAGTTGAAATGATTGAATTAATTACATTTGGTTCTTTAGTAAACAAAACTTTTATTTCTACCACTATTATTTGTAGGTTTTTTTCACTATTGGGGTGTCGAAATGAATACATGAATTAACCTTCTTATGAACTGTTTTCATTCCTCAAAGCTTTCTTCCTCCTATTTGATGAAGATTAATCTTTTATTTTTAGTCATAGTGATTCACGTATATATTGCAATTTCTTTTTGTTAATTTTGTGACTTTTTAAAACTTTTTTAATTAAATTGGTGAACTGTAAACTTGGATGCAGCCCGCCCGAAATTATTTTTGAAAATTTTGCTAAGCAACATGTCTTTTTCTTCCATATTGTTAAGAAATAAAGGTCATCCTTGTAATTATTTGTGGATATTTGTGTGTTCAAGTTTTCACATAATTATGTTGTAAGATATCAATATGTTATATGTCATGGTTTATAATATCCAATTATGAACAGTTCAATTTGGGTAACACCTACTGCTTGGATCATAATTGCATTAATTATATGTAACTGCATACTTGTCACGCATTGAGCGTACACCCTGGGCAGGATTGACACTCCTTTACCATTGCTGGCCTCGAACAGAACCTTGGCCTGACTTACTTAACTCAACAAAAGACAACGATGACACTTATAATTATAAAAGAACTTATCTAAACTGAATAATAAACTAATTGGGAATGTCTTAATGATTTAAACATTCAACTTGGCCAAAATTGCAACCGAAGTCTTCAACATAAGAATGGAAATGTAAAAACTACTGAACTATTATATGTCTATGAAGACTCTAAAAGTCTGAGATTGATGTTTGGACAAACCCCACAACATCAACGGTGCAAGGAGGCTCACCAACTGACTCTAGAGTTCTCAATTGGATCAACGGTGCTTGGATGCTGATCCTCATTACTACGTCTGTATCATAATACAATGCAGCCAAATGTCATCAGTTCATTCTATATACGAGTACGCGAGTTGGAATGCTAATAGAACATAGGATAGAAAGAGATTTTGAAAGAAAACTTACATTGAATATTCTCAATTCATGAATACTTACCAAACTCCTTTTATTATAATGAAGGTTTAAACACGTGCAAAATAAACAATAACTATTTAATAACATTCTTAAACATTGTGTGTATGCAAAGATACAAGAAACTCTGAGATGTGTATAAACGTACAATGGAATAATAAATATAAAATAAAATAACTGATATGGGAGTTTCTCTAATCGACAACCATCACCTAAGAGCTATAGTGATGATACAACGATGTACCTCATGTTGCTTGCGCATCCTATACCCGGCCAAAGGTGTAAGACCTTAACTGCCTAATGCATCCACTAGTCTATTGTGAAAAATGTTTATCTAAAAAGTATGACCCTTTTCTACAAGTGATGGCTACATGGTTTAGGGGGATTTGAGTTGTCTGAACTCTCCGTCATATCGATTCTCACTACTACTCCCAAAATATACAGGCTTTTATGTTTCTTAAATATACTGACTTTGGTGGTTTGATATTAGTGCTCAAAAAACATAGCCCAAGGCTATCTTGGAAATCTCAGTATCCCTACTTGCAGCGTTTAGAAAGCTATTGCTCTTTTCTAAAAACTAGCCCGAATGCTCTTTGGAGATCTCAGTTTCCATTCTTGTTGAAATGTGAAAACAATTCTTTCAAACCTCTTTGGTAATATATAGTCTCCATATACTTGTTTGAAGAAATAATTTCAAACTTCACTCTTTATTAAACATAAAATATAAGTCTTAAAATAATTTTAAAATGGTTGTAAAAGACTTATGACAACTTTAAATGACTCCTCTTATTTAACTCTTATTTTCTCTTAACTTTACTCTTAAATGATCCTTGAATTGAATTATGGAATTCATGGATTAAGTTTACTATTTAAAAAATAATCATAATGTTTAGGAATGATTCTAGATAGCTAAACATGAAAAAAAAATCTGGAAATCAATATTTGGAGGTAGGTTCGTGACGTGCAGGTTTTTTTAAATATTTTTTCTGAGAACGTCTTTTGAGAGAGAACACTATATGTCAGCTCCGCGACGATCAACTGAATTTTTGATTCATGGCATAGGTCGCCAAATGCGCTCCCATGTCAAAATTTCGCTCATCCATGTTACTACTTCTTTTTTCTCCCCTTATTCATCAAAACTCGGTTCGTTTTCCTAAATAACTTTTACATACAGACACCCAAAAAATGTACCTAAGAACATAACCCAAAATGACCCCATAATGCGATGAAACAAACACAAAAACTTTACCACTAAGGTAGTTCAAGATTAGCATATAAAATCAACAAGTAGGCATCAATCTCATCAATATTTAATGCTTTTATGATGAATCCAAACAGAAATATTATATTTGTCACGTAGGAGATCCAATATTATGAGAGCCTCATATACCTTGATAGGGATCACGCTCGATGAATTCCATTCATAAAGCTAGACGTTCTTGGTGAATTCTTGACTTATATCCCTTTCTTTCTTCTTTTCTTTGTTCTCCAAGCCCTAAGAGTAATTATGATTTTTCCGAAGTGATCTAATACTTATTTTTATCCCTATAAACCTCTAAAAAGAAATAGAAAATTAATTGGTTAAAAGACTAGTTTTCCCTACCATAAATCCAGATTGGGAATTTCCCCAATCCAAAAACCCAACTCCAGAAGGGCATAACTCAGTCATAAAATAGCAAAATCGCACAAAGTAGGTGGAGTTAGAAATATCATTCCAATGGATTTCCAACCAAATCAATAAATACCTATAACATATTATGAGCTATAACTTATGCCATTTGAAAATGGCCAAAACTAACTTTCTTAACTTAGACATTTTTTCTAGATTTTTCTTTTTTCTTTTTCCAAATATGATTAGTTTTAGTTTTTTAGATATTTCAAGTTGCCAGATGTCACAATACTATAACCATGGCAAAACTATGGTTCAATTACAAATAAATTCGAGTCGGTGATATAAAAGTTAAGCAATAGCAATGACTATTATGAGACAATGAGAAAAACCATTTATGATACCGATTATTTTAGAGTCATTTTTAACATATCCATTATATGACAAACTATAATAAAAAGATATTAAAGGAGGTTAATAAGAAAGGATCCGAACGTCCTCCATTTGAATTTAGTTATTTATGTTTATGTATGAACGTAATGTTCCATTTTACCTGGGAATGTTATTGTTTTAGGCCTTTTGGTCTCTTCTTTAATGTATGATGTTGTTCTTTAAAATTTCTTGGAATTTAGAAAATTTTATTATTTCTGACACACTATATTCATGGATATTTTCAACGACTTCTTTATTCTTTCTTATACAAAAATCTCTCTATGAATCATGTTTTTATATGACATAAACAAATATTTTAAAAAAATATAGTCTTTTATTATTTCAAAGAACGCTTTGCCTTACAAAAATATTGACAATGTAGCGTGTGTATCAAAAATATGAATATTACAAATGAGCATATGTAGTCTTCATAAAATAGATCAATCTCGTGTGAACCACAAGTAATATTCCTAGTATATATATTAAGGGGAGCCCTAAGCCCACCTACGTGGTGCTCCAAAAAATCAGGATTCCCTTTTGTTTCATTTTATTCCAAAAATTACTCTTCCCCTTTCATGAAAAGTTGTGCATTTTATGAAAAGTTCTGCCTTTTTATGAGAGGTTGTAACCTTTTCGAAGGGTTGTAACTTTTCCTAAGAGTAGTAACCTTTTTGAAAAGTTGTGACTTTTATGAAGAGTTGTCATTTTTATGAAAAATTGTTACTTTTATTAAAGATTGTGACCTTTTCGAAGGATTCTGACATTTTCAAAGAGTTGTAACCTTTCGATAAGACACAGTAATCATTTGTTCGCTATTCCCTTAGTTGTGTATACACATTGGACTTCCGTCTTATTTTAAAACAACAAAATTTTGAACTACTTCTTCCTCTATTCTTATGGGCAATTAAAGAGTTGTGTACATTGCTCCAGTTGAATGGCTCATTGATACCATTATTTTTGTATCAATGCACTTGTGAATAGAATCTTTATATCTTGAAATGATCTATTCCTTTAAACATCTTTCTAGAGGAGAATAATTTCCTTAAGGGGACATTGTGCATTCAACGGGCTTGAGTTTTTCCATTCAGTTTCATTCTATTTTTGAAGATCTTGGAATACTTTTTGCAGTCATTAATTATGAATATATTACTAATTATTGTTATTAGTACATGATTTGAACTTTGTTGTTAACGTTTATGATAAGTTATTGTTATAAGTCATTGTTAGTACATATTCTTTAACAAACATTTATTGGGTATTCACACAAGTTTTCACTACTTAAACAGTTGAAGGTACAATAAAATCCCATTAGTAATCTATAATTTCTTCATCAACAACGTCATTTCTTTACATAAAGGATGTTATTTAGTGTTCTTTAAACTAATCTGACAGTTAATAACCTTGCATATCCATATCTTTTAGTTTTTATGTTGTTGTTTTCTATTTTACTAAATTTTGTCAGTGGATATTATGAGTACATTATGATTGGAAGTTAATTGAAGTGTTAGTTAATTTGTTTTAATATGTTATTAAAAAAATTGGAACTTTTCTGGTTAGAATGATTTGTCATCATCACTGAATATTTCATAGTTTACTCCCTTTCATATATGTTGTTTCCGGTTGTTTTGTTGTTTTCTTAAAATTGTATTGATTATTTTTCATTTGATATGTATATTATCTCACTTGGACACAATTTCCGTTCTTATACTATTTTTTCCCTACTCATACGGATCTTCTAAATACTTTTGGTGTGAGTTATCAATATTTTAGGCAAACATAATTTGAAGATTATTAAGCAAAACCTACTCTAACTAAATGTAATGTCTTAAACTACAAAATATATTTCTATTAAGATAGATTTGTTGTCCTTCATGTCCCAAGTCATTGTTGAGCGTTTGAGTTATCTAGGTTAGACTCATTTTTATTTTTTTAATGTTCAAGAACATTTCTTTTCGTTTAGTGTAAAATTCACCATTTTTATCTACTTGTACTTTGATAATGAAACAATTATAACATACATATCTATGAACAAGTCATAAAGTTCCATTGATGAAACATCTAGAAGGGCTTTCAGAGCAATAGCTTATGAAAGAATATATCTCTAAAAAAATTAACAATATTTTTTTTTATTTCAAATTTATTTTTTTCCTTGAATAAATTTTGTTAGATTAACAAAGTAACAATAACGAAAACAGGTGAATGTTTCACCTCACAAAAGTAGATTGTCCTTAAAAATCATTTATGTTGTTGTGGTGTACATTTATTTACTGTCATAGCTTATTTATATATAATAATGATTATCAAAAACATTAAGGGAGAAAATTAAATTATGTACAAAAATATAAAAAGTGATGTTTAATTGCTACATTAGAACATCACTCAATTTTAACAAGACTATTATATTATCAAACATATGTTATGATAAATCAAAGGGACACAATATATAATGAACCAAGAAAACACTAGCCTTAGGACACTTGACATCTGTGGTCTAAGTAAAATATCCTCAAGCTATTGTTTGTAGACAATATAAACATGGCTGAAAATAAATCTCCTTGGTGATGAATACGAAAACACGAAACTATTTAGAGAATTGACACAAACTTGATGAAGAGAAGTGGTTAACAAAAATGAAGAGAACCAGCGCTTAAAAAGCATTGGAATGTACGTTTTTACAAAGACTTAAAACCATGCCTGCGTCATTAGTCTGATTTCCTTTTTATTATGAGCTGAGGTAGTTTGATTGCACCATCAAGATGTAAAACAATTTTGAACAGGTACTACACATTATGTCAAACAATCACACTTCCATTTAAACTTTCATCAAAATTTACCATAGAGAAACAAAAGTATTGGTGGTGCTACTAATATCCCCTTAAGCTATTGGCGAAAGAAGAGAAACATGGCTGAGAATAAATATACTTTGGCTAAATAGTTAAACACCAAACTATTAAGAGAATTGATAAAAAGAAGTGGGAATTATATATAGGCATCATTGTAATGTTGCTGATATGAGGGTATCTTATCACATTGAGAAAGGAAATGAGGATGGACAATTCATTAGTACTGTGGCATGTTGTTCGGACTTATGGACCTTAATTATGGATGCAGGACTAGGTTCACTTCCTAAATTTATAAGTTGTCAACTGTTTTTCTACACAAGTTCTTTTATAACTTGAATATCATTTTTTTTCAATTTTCTTATATATATATATATATATATATATATATATATATATATATATATATAAATTGTGGAGTAATGGGAGAAGAATTACTAGATATGCGCAATAGAAGTAGCTAATAATGAGAAGTTGGTAGTAGTGAAGTCAAAGAACCTTTATTAACGAGAGCTCTCATTATTAGCTCATGGTATTGCGCTAATATAGTAATGCTTTTCCATTAATCCATAATCCACTCCTATATATATATATATATATATATATATATATATATATGTATATACGTGTGTATATGTATATATGTATATATTTATATACATATGTACATATATATACATATACACACGTATAAGGAATGATCAAACAAACCTATAACCAAATTGAAAAAACAGAATGATATTTGAGTTATGAGACCTTGTGAAGAAACTCAGGTGAAAACTTCTATAAACATGGTAAGTGAATGGAGTCCCTGTATACCTAATTAAGGCCTACATGTCCGAACAACATGGCTGACTGAGAAAGAATAGTCCATCCTCATTTACTTTTTAAATGTGCTATGCTACCCTTATACCGTCAACATTACAATGATACAAATATCTCACTCCCACTTGAATTAATTAATTCCTCGTTCACCATTATGAAAACAATCATTCATTCTACAAAAAGAATTTTAAACATGAACCTCCTCAATTAAAGGAAAATATCTAGAATGTGTGAAGAACATCAAAATGGTCAATCTCATACAACCTCTAAAAACATTAGTAACAAGACATATTGATATTAGGATAAAATCCCATGTCAAAAAAACCACTTGAAACAAAGATAAGAACTTTAGTAATTGGTATTTACTCAACGGAAAAAAATATACTTGAACAAAAGATAAGAACTTTCATGTGAAATATGTACGCCTGATATGTGAAAGTACGTATATTGTGAGAAACACATTGACCACCATAAACAACGAGGACTCATTCATCCTATATAATAAAGTTGTAAACCTGAAGTAGCTGTAATTTTTATCAACAAGTACGCAAAAATTTAAAATCAAAGCTCCATTTTAGCAATGTGATTCATAGAAAGTTAAATTCAACTCAAAGCAACACTCTACGTAGATATAGAGGACACTTTTAGGGTAATAAAAGGGAAATCGTCCATCTTAATGCCTAACAAAGGTAGAGAGACTGTTAGTAATTTTTTTACGAGTCTATTACTAACAAAGACGTTCTTATATGAAGGAATTAAGACCAAGACATCTCCTAAATGCTTCGAATTATAGTTAGGACCATTAAATCACCAATCATATGGAAAATTTATAACTCAAAGCAATGCCTGAACAAACATTTCAACCAAAAAAATTATTATAGAGAAGTTGTACAAGAAAAGCTAGATGTATACTTACTTAAAAGGATATTTAATTACTTCCTCCAACATATATTTAGGATCAATGAGGTTTAGGACTTCCTATGAGGATGTTGTTGATTCTCGAAACCTTGACCACATTGATCATACGCAAGCTACTCAAATTCACGTACAAAACCTTTACCCCATAATCAATCACGACCAAATGCTTAACCTCTAATGATATACATACATAATATAAAACATAATCGATACCTAGATAAAAAATACATCGTTCTTTCCAAAATCAAAACAACTTTGTTATAACATAAAAATTCCATTTCTAGAATTTAAAAGGGAAGCTTTCCCAAGATCGATAACCTTAGGAAAAAAGTCTCTCAACTAATTAGAACCACACAAAAGAATGAGATTCATACTAGCCTAACCTAAATCCCTTTAATTTCCACCCCAACTCTAACCACTTAAAGGGTAATGCATTGTGATTCCAGATATCAAGTTTTTCAGGATTGGATGCATATGAAACGTACTTCACAAGATCAACAAGAAAACAAATCAAAATAATCTCTAAACTCACTAAGATAAATGAAATTGATAATAAAAAAATGGGTGAATGAGTTCAGATTTTGTACTCTGGATGAGCATAGGTGACTTGATCAACGATAAACTGAGGTATGCAAATTTGGTGAAAACAACAAATTGTTTGAACACTATAGAAATTGATACCAAGTCGAATAGTAATGCGTATGACTTAATTTAATTTTTCAGCATTCGCCATCCATTTAAGATAATTAGCAATAAAAGTGTGAAAGAAATTGACTTGATTAACCATTGATTCAGAATTTGGATATAACATAATTTTTTCTTCTTCCCTTTTCTAGCAATGTTTTAAATTTAGTACCATGTTGAAGCAACTCTCAAATTTAGGTTACTCGCGGTTTCTGTTTGATTTTCTCTATTTCAAAATTTCAAGTCAGTCTCCAGTAGTTTATAGACTTGTACATGTTAATAATTATCTATGGTATTATCTATATTTTCTTTTCATTTTCCATGATAAGATTCAGTTTGTTAAGTATCATGCATTTGCACCTGAGAAAGCAGTAGTAGAGCAGGCAGTGAAAAAAGGCAAGAGAAGCTTCCGGTCGAATCAATTTCTTATTTCTTTGTCATTTTAGATTTTGTTTACACATCAAAAACTTCTTAAAAGTAGATATTCATTCCTGATTGCTAGATATGTAGACCTGTATAGAGTGATATTTGGTTGACTTCAATAGTGAAGCAACACAATGAGACAAAAGAACCTAAGAAAACAATTGATTAGAATTCCGTTTTCATAGATCCAGATCTAGAAGATTCATTAGCATTCCTTTTTTATAGATAAAAATATAGATGATTGATTCGAATTTCTTTTTGATAGATCCAGATCTAGATGGTGGCCTTAGTACAATTTATGGGTTTCAATCCATCGAATTTGGATTTAATAAAATGAAGGAAAACATTACCTTTGTTTTTGGTAAATGATCCTGATGAGATGTTAAAGATAAAGTTGTTTCATCCTCTAATCTATCATGAAGAGCAGTTTGCTTTTACCTCATAGAACTTACCAGTATACTTCATCAACATAAAATTAAGATCATAATCGTCTAGACGAAAGATGAACATTGCCGTAGCTAGATGAGTTATAACTGCATAAAGTTCATTGCCGAAGAAGAAGAAGGAATCAGTGTGGAACTTTAGCAGTGAATAGTAAAAAGTTAGAAGAAATAAAATTGTTTAGGTAAAACTTCAGAGAGAAGCGTCACAAAATGTTTTAGTGCCACAAAAATGGGCTTGGTTAATGATGTTGGCCCAACCAAACTCTTTATTTTTATAGGGTTCAGGCAATATTTTTTTAACTCAACTCTACTTATATTTGATGTCTTTTAATGAGAAACATAAAATCTAAATATTTTTTTGAAATTTTTTGGTATAGTCAAATTAATATGGTACTTATATGGGGTACGTATGAAATAATGTAACACACACTACTATTGATCCTAATTAGACATTGAAAGTATATGTATCTAACGAAGAAAAGATATGTATTTTTGATATATGCAAGTTAAGAGTATACGAATTTGGGGCAGTTAATAAAAAGAGCATAATTTAATGAAAAAATTTAAGAGTAATCCACGACTGTAAAGTCTTTCGAGGATATGAAGTATCCTAAAGCTAAATTTAATATATCAGAAAAAAATTCAAATTCTCTCCTAAATTTTGTTTTTCTCTCAGATTTTATTCTGTTTGTTCTATTTAATTCATATTCCATTTTAAATAGAGTGTATTCTTTATTTTAAAAATCATTATATCTGAGATTGAAAATGACATATGATGTGTTACATACATTCTGAAACTTGATTTTTGAAATTTTATATAATGGTTATAAAATTTGTGAAATTCTTCTAAAGGATTAAACCTCATATAATGATTTTGTTTGATTTTATTACAAAACGTTTTGAAAAAGCAAAAGAGAGAAGTTAGACTCATTTTTTGGAGAAATTCAACTCCACATGATATTAAAAAGGAGACAGAAATTGTTGTTCATCTTTTATTGCTAAGTTAGTTAGAACAACACTTTGAAGAACTTGAAAGGAAACAACAAAGTTTAAAGAATATTTTCAAAACTATAAAATTAAACTAGCGGAGAAAATAAAATCAAAAATTGATTAGAAACAACATAAACATATTTTTCTCAAACAAAGAAAATCGAGCCCACAGATTGTATAGTGTCCCTTAAGAAAATTATTTCCCTCAAGTACCCAAGGTTAACAGAATATATCCTTCCAGGATAGATCAATATAACTCACAGGTGTATCAGTACCTAAAATCACAGTGTCAGCGAACCACTCGACATCAACAAAATATACTTTGAATACCAGATTTAGTAGTAGTAGTAGAAGTCCAAAAAAAATATTAATTTCTAAAATGAGAGGAAATTCCTAAATTTATAGAATACATAATGTAGTTTTTCCGCATTCAACTTTACTTTGTCCATCCATTTAACATAAATAAATTGATTAGTTTCAGGTTTTTCAAAGAGTTTCCATGTCTCGCTCTTCCCAATCATCATTGTTTTACTTGCTTGAATTCTTCAATACAACTAGAAACTTCAAAGTTTGAACATTCCAGGATAACAAGATCACATATTCCACAAATTACTGGCAAGGTCTAGTGTCACTAACACAAAAATCAACATCGTTCTACTTCAAAGACATCATTGAATCTTCTTAAGTCAGTTCAACGCACATCCTCCTGACTTAGAGATATTCCAATACCAATATGCATCTTTCATCCACCTTCACATCTCTAATGATAGGAAATAATACAGGGCCAATTAAAGAATTAAAGATCAATCATCTCAAAGACATTCATCATTTCCTCTTGAATTCTTACTTCAGCCCTATATTATATCCTTTCAATAGTAAATCATCAACATAAAGAGAAATAATAATAATGTTAGAGACAACTTTCTTTACATAAAAAGTCAATTCACTCAAACTTTTTTCAAATTTTAAGTCTAGCAAATAATTATCCATTCAGTTATACCATATTGTCTTTAGTCCGTATTGGCTTTCTTTAACATATAAACCATATTTTCATTCCTCCGTTCGCTAAACCCTTCTGGCTGCTCAACATATATTTTTTCCTATAGTACACCATTCAAGAAAGCAAACTTCATGTCCATTTGAAAAAAAATATTCTTTGCCAGAATAGCCAAAAGCATACGGAATGTATCCAATTTTGCTATTGGAGCATAAGTTTCATGATAATGTACAACCCGAACTTGTTCATAACTTCTCACAACCAATCTAGCGTTGTGAATGTTTAGCGAACTATCTCGATTTAACTTTTTTCCTAAAAATCTATTTCACTCCAATCACTTTTCTATCTTGGGGTCTTTCCAAGAGTGTCCAAGTTTGGTTCTTTTCTATTATGGTCAGCTCCTCCTTCATTGCATTATTGAAATTTTTATTTATTTTTGCTTCCTCATATCCTGTTGGTTCAAAAAATAAGCAACATTGCATCTCTCATAAATATCATAGAGTTACTTGGTTTCTCTAATAGGTTGATCATCAACCAAGTCATCATAACCAAGTTGTGAATTATTGTTTTTAACTCGAGACTCCTCATTCCATTCCCATTGATCTTCCTCATTGAATTGAACGTGTCTACTTACCCTAATCTTGTCTGATAGAGGTTGAGAGATCATATAAGCTTTAGAAAATAAGTATAGATAATGAAGATTCCCAAATCTTCGTTCTTATGTAGCTTTTTTCTCTTAACCTTTACTACAAAAAATAGGCTAATTTGCAAAGGTTTATTTATGGAAATATTAAAAAACTCCACTATAAAATCATTTTATAGTGTTTATTTTAAACCATGGGATATAATTTTTTTTGTGACAGTTTTAATGTGGGGCCTTATGATAACCTTCGTAAATTTCACCAATTTGTGAGGTTTTGCGACCACCAATTTATTTTAATTTTTAGCATTTTTATTGTGGAGGTTTATGATAACCTCCTAAACTTACATCAAATTGTGAAGATTTTAAAATTCCACCATTCATAGCCATTTGTTACACTTAAAAAATATTAGAATTAAACCAAAAAAAAACATGAAAGACAGAAAACACATTAGAAAAGAAGGTAATCATGGAAAGTAGAAATACAAATGATAATGTATATTGCATGTTTAGTCAGAATGAGAAGAACAAATTAAGTTGTAAATTGAATTGTGGTATCAAAGTACAAACAATTTAGATATTTAGGTTCATATTTTTACGAGAATGAAATAATAGATGAAAATGTTACTTATTTAATATGTAATTGAATCGTTCAAATAAAATCATTATTGATGTCGTATGTGATATATATATATATATGTATGTATGTATGTATGTATGTATATATATATGTATGTATGTATACAAACACATCAAAGTAAGAGGTGAATATATATGATGATAATTACATGATAATGAGCACTTTGTAAGTAAAGTTTAATATATTTTCATGAGATAAATATTTCAAAGAAGTGGGTTTTAGATGTTTTGTTATACAAGATTAGTTAAGATTAGAAAATAACAACCTTCACCATAAGGTATTAATAGCACGTTTTGACGTTAAAATGAGATATAATTTGAGATGGTATAGGTATAATTTATTTTTAATAAGATTAAGATGTTAAGATTATTTTTACATGTGAATATAAAATATATCTTTATCTAAAAATTAAATATAAATTTATTAAAATTTGAAATTCATCTTATACTACATCAACAAAATATTATTATGTTATAAGAATATATAATGTTGTTGTGATGAAAGAAAATATTAAATAAAAATAATAAACTAAATTCACTATAATGTAATTACTATGTTATTTTTTTATATTTCTTTGACGTGAAATCACTTGTTAACGTTTTATCATTAAGTTATCAAATATGTAACTAATTATGTGAATTTTCATGAATTAAGAGTTATGTTGTTTTGTAACTTGAATATTTTAAGTGTAGTCTCTGTTAATAATGGCAAAACTCAAGTTTCTTAATGATGAGAGTTAGTTGGTTTTATGTAAGCAGCCCTCACTTCCAACCCAAAGGTTTCGAGTTCAAGTCACCAAGAGAGAAAAATTAGTAGGATGGGTTGCGAGTTCGAGTCACCAAGTGAGAAAAAGGATGGGAGCCCCTAGGGAGGGTAAAAATAGCAATAAAAAAAAGAGTAAAACCCCTTTCAAAAATAATAAATAAGATATTTAGACTATATTGTGTGAGTTATAAAACCCTTTAGAGTGTAGTTATTCAAGTTCCAAAATTATTTTCATGGGGTTACGCATTACCACAAATTGATTTAGAAAACCACCTCAAATTTCAAAATCAATTTGTGGCGGACGTAATGGAGGCTCTATTAAACCAGCACAAATATGCTCTTGGCATAGGTAATTATGGCAGCTTCTAATGTTGGTCCAAAACTCCCACAAATTTATGGAAAAAAAACTCAACAAAATGACCCTTTTAGTAGTTAAGAAAAATAGATACATTCAAATATCTTGAGTTATTCCAAAATAGGTTTGACATTATACCATGCCTCAAATAAAGTATTTTCTTCCACTGCCCGCGTAGGCTTTCTAATCAACAAGACAACATCAGTTATTGTTGCTTCAACCCAAAACTTCTTTGGTAGATACTTCTCCTTCAATAAGTATCTCAACATCTCAATGATTGTTATACTTTTTCCCTCACTCACTCCATTTTGGTGTCGAGAATAACGGACAGATAGGATGGTGCTCAATTAAAGCTGGATCACAAAAAGAATAGAACTTACTGAGGTATATTCAGTTACATTATCGGACCTAATGACCTGAATCTTCCAGCCTTGATTTTCAATCCAAGCTTTCAACTTAATGATAATTCCAGCATCTTCAGATTAAAACTTCATAAAATAAAACCAATAAATTCTTGTCAAATCGTCAATTAAGATAACATAATACTTGCTGCCATTAAGTGATGGAGTTCTATGTGGACCGCAAAGATCGATGTGAATGAGTTTCAACTTTCTATGGCTCACCAAGTTAAATTTTTAAATGGATATCTAGTATGTTTTCCAAGAATGGAAGCCTTACAATATGAGGAATTCTCCTCAAAGTTTGGTAAACCATTTACCATTTTTCTCCTTTGATAAACAATCAAGCTTTGTGAGTGAAATACCCCAACCTTTTGTGCAATGTTTCTGCTACATTTATTTGGCTTGTCAAAATCTATGTATTCCTCATTCAATGGTTTCAAGGAAAACCTTTTTCCCTTAATTTTAATTCAAATATTTCCTGCCCATTAGAATCATGGATCAGACACGTTTATCTTGAAACAATAATTTAAATCGATTATCTAGGCTAGGGTCCCCTTTCAGGAACAAATAAAACTTCATATATAAGTTTGTACCTTTGTAACTTTCAATGGCTACGGTCCCCTTTCTTTGCTCTGAGAGGTATTCTGCATTTATAATCCTTACTATTGATTTAATTGATCTATCAAGTCCTCTAAAAAGCTTTTCATCACTTGTCATGTGGTTCGTACAACCATTTTCAACAAGTCAACTTTCTGATTTTTTGCATACAAAAGAGGTGGCCACAAATAGTTGAGCTTCGTGATGTTGTTCTATAATATGTGCATCATTTTGTTGTTGTAATACCTTCTCTTTGCAGATAATCAACATGACCGAGCTTGTGGCACTTTCTGCATTTCATATCAGATTTCCTCCAATACTTGAAGTGTGGATGGTTTCTTCTCCCACAATGTTTGTGTAGAGGATATTTGCCTTCTCTATTGTTCTTAGTTGCAGAAACACATTTGTCGTTGTTGTCTCTTCGTAGTTTCCATGATTTTCTTTCTTTCCTTTTCCTTTGTTTCCCTTGGCACTTTAACCGAGATGAAACTTGTCTTGTAAGGCTCCCTCACGCCTAATCATTCTTTGTTGTTCTTGTGCCTGCAGTGCACGCAATAACTCTTCCAAGATAAGTTTTGACATATCTTTTATTAATTTCCAATGAAGCAATAATTGCCTCATATCTCTCTGGTAAGTTAAAAGTATCTTTAAACTATTCTATTTTAAGTGAGTTCATTTCCAAGTATCTTACCTTATTGGAAATTCAAAGCAGCCTATCAGAATAATTCTTATGTTTATTTCCAATGATATTAATAGCTTGAACAATAAGATGAATTGAAATATGAAGAATAATTTTTATTGAACTTCAAGTTAATTAAAGAAGTAGAGGGGCAATTCAACTAATACAGAACATGGACAACTAAAAGACTTCCAACATTACTATAATATAGGAATAATTACAACTAGTTAATAATATAATGACAAAGAGAAAAGTAATCTCCTATTAATCAACCGAATCTATGAGACAATCAAAGATGATCCTGATACTCGTAACAAGAAAACATTCTCTATTTGAATGTTGGTACACGAGTATAACACAATGAACAAACACTTTAAGATGTGTTATTGACAGTCTTATTGAATTACAAGATACAAATGATGCGTAAAGACTAATCTAGAGCCTAACATGAGTGTCTCAAGGTGGTGTCACTGTTTTAAGGTCAATATATTGTATATCAGTCAATTAGGAACTTTAGGAATCAAATCATCAAGGAATGTTCATGACGTCTGGAAACTAGTTCAATGAGGTTTTAATGTGCCTTAGCCTATTTGACTATGTTTTAGGAGTCAGAAAATGATGAATTCTTATGGAAGGGTGTCTAACACTTATTAGAGTTAGTTTATTTTTAAAACGTCTAAGTATGACTCCCTAAGGACTAACAAAAGGTTGTTGAGGAGGACCCTAGCAATTTGGCAAATAGCTGCCAAAAGCAATGTCTACAAACAAGTGCAAACCAATCGATCGGTCATCCCTGGGTCACTTAGCCAAATTCATGGGAATCCTATTTTTATAAGTCTCTGAGAAAAATGACAGACAAATAGGACGGTTGGTCCCTTGGACGTCGTTTGATAAATGGACCATAGACGTGGTCTAGTCTATGGAGTCCACTGTTGTGCTGCACGTTTTAAGGTAAGTCAAATTAATTAATTAGGTGGTTAGTTAAGTAGTAAGGGGTTAAGGGAAGTCCAATTAAATTTTTTAATGACCTATATAAAGAACCTAACAAAATTAAACTAACCTAATTCTCATAATTTCCCAAACCCTTATTGTTCCTCCTTCTGTTTTTTCTTTCTCCCAAATAGAAGAACACCATCAATTCAAGTTCAATAGGGTTCTAGGGCTACTAAAGTTCATGTTTATACATAAAAATTAATCAACGAACAAGGTATTGATAAAATTAAAGATGATTTAAGAAATATAACATTCATGTAGATTTTCTTCCAATACGAAATTGATCTTCTGAATTGCTTTGTTTATGATTTATTTGGATATAATGAGTATATTAAAATGTATTAACTAAATTATGTTACTTCTTTATGTATTGGTGTCAATTATAGAAGATGATGTATTCCCCTCAACGCTAGGTGGTGATTTTGATGTGAATTTTATAGTATTGACTTAATTTGTTTGGTTAATGTGTGAATTACCATCCTTGGTGTTATTATGATAATTATGAGTAGATTGTGATATATTTTAATCCAATTATACTGTTTCTTGATTAATTAACCTAGGTTGTGAAGTAGGTTATGAATTTAATCTAAGTCTCTAATTCTAGGCTATGAATTAGTGATGGATTGTTGTATAATGATTCAATTGGACTTGTTATTATATTGGTAACTATGATGTTGTGCTATTATACCATTGTTGGGGTAAGTTTTAGGGTTATTTTAAGACCTTGATGATGGCATTGTGAAGGAGAGTGAGTGAGCCTTGTGATCTCTATTCTTTACTTCAATTGTAATTACTTGTGATTAAGTGATGATGTTGCATTGAAGTATAACTTATATTAAGATTGATAGGTTTAGTCTGATGTTGAATTGAAATGTCTTGAACTATTGATTTTGAGTTGTTGGATAAGATGTAAATGATATATGGATATTGATAACTTACCAATGTGCCTTTTTATGATGTGACTATGTAAATGTGCTAACCTCACTTGTATGAATTGTGATGAAAGGACAATACTATTGCAATTCTTATTGAGCTATAATGATAATTAATATATAAGGGATAGACCCTATGACCTAAATTAAGCTATGATGATGACAAAAGGCATTAAAGACATTTTAAAAGGGTCTCTAGCATAGCACCGAGTGAACTAGAGTGAGGAGTGTCTCTTCCCACATAAGGAAGGTAGGATCGCTAATGTACTCATGAGATTGGAGACTATAATGCATGTATCATAAAGAGGGTCCCAACTATATCTCCTAGTTCTTGAACTATGTTGCCCCCATAGGAATACTAGCTAGTGGATCCACCTAGATGCTATGTTCATGTGTTGGTACTACCTTGGAAAGTAGTTCGCCTTTTTTCTGTGTAAGGTTCAATGATATTGTATTCCACATTATATCATGTGGTCTATGTCGGTTAGCGTAAAATATTCCAAAAAGGTAAAATGAACGAAAGGAATGCACTCTAACAAGTCTGACCTAAGGGGTTTGGCTTAGTCTAGGAAGGGGTATGAGACTCTACCTAAATATTGCATTAGTTATCCTTGAGGGATGTCTTATGAGGATGTTCTTATATATTTTTATGCATATAATGGTATATGATATACATATGATTATCTTGCATATTCGTGATACTATATGAGGATTGTTTTTACTTATGAGCGTGAGTTTGGTCTCTATTGCCGAAGCATGATGATATATTCTCTAAATGATATGCAATGAGAAGTTGGACATTAGTTATGGTTCTTGTTTGGTTTACTTGATGTGTAAGGTTATGGGGTATAGCAAAGTCCTTGCACTAGTTTACTTTATGGGGGTTCATGAATAATGGTCTTATTTTTTGTTTATGTTGTAATAAACTCTTATTCATGCTTGTTGATGTCATAAATTCATGATAGAGTTTTCTTGATTATGTCCTCAAATGTGTTGATATAAATATTAGCTTGAACATACTTAGTATGGTTGGTCTTGTGATGTGCATGGTCTTGCCTTACCGTATATGTCTTATTGATTGGTGTGGTTTTCTTGAATGTACATAAGACTTTTAAAAGTAAAGTGCATGGTTTAATGAAATGTACCTTTCCAAAATGATTTTATGATGTGTATGCATATGGTAACATACTTAGTAAAAGTGGTGTACTAACCCTATTTTATCCCTTTTCCGTAACATCTTAGGTTCTGGTCGTTTAAGGGCTTTTGAGACGAATTTGAAGAATAACTTGGAATGTTCACTCATCCAAGTTGGGAAGCTCTACACTTTCTGATGGCAATGCCACAATCAAGATTTTGATGTTTTTCTAGTTACAAGACTTCTAGTTCTTTCCTTTTCATTTGAGTACTAAACATTGTATACCATATATGTGGCATTATTACAATGATGTATGGGATATGACCAATTGATATGCTCTTGTTGAAAATTTTCCGCATTTTGTCCTATGAATGTAATGATATAAGCTAAGAGTCCAGTCTCAGTCCTCATTGAGGAAGACTACGCTCATTACATCGATGAATCATTTCTTCGCACAAAAGAAGATTTAGTGGTTTCTCCCAGGATGTGACAATGCAGACAAGGAACCTGGGACAATAAGTGATTCCAAGCTAACGATCATGGCATGACATTAAGCATAGGATGATAAGAACATGAATATGGGAACTTAAATAGACTTTGCGGAAGCTACATATAATAGAAGTGATAATAATGGGGAATATCCATTTACTAAAATGAATATATGAGAAACTGGGAGTTTAATACAAGAGAATATTAAACTCAAACATTAAGATGAATCTACTTACAAATATACTAGAAATGTTGGGACATGTACCAACTAGATCTAGCAAAACAGAAATTAAAATACAAAGAGTAGTCAAAATAAATATGTCTTGAGTCCTAAAAGAATGAGGACTTACCCTTTATGTTTTTGAACTGAAGATCGGGAATTAATCTATGTGTGTTCTGAATGTTGAGGACCTGAACCTACATCACTAGAAAATCTAGCACAATATATGTGCTAGTACTTAAAGGGTATTGAGCATGAAGGATAAAGTAAAGCTGAAATAATACTATACTTAAATGGCCAATGCTATAGAGTCTGAGTGAAATGTGGGAGCTACTTATAAATGATAATAAAATAACATGATCTAAATGTGCAGTCCGATGTGTACACTCTATTGGGAGGACTCAATATACCTGGCTAAAGGTATAGAGGCATGGTGGTGTAATCAGTAAAATGTTGCCTACAAATGGGACTTACAAGCTACGTGGCTAGTAGTTTTGGGACCATTTTGGGTACGCCTAACCATAGCCTAACTCAAGTTTTATGCTACTCCAGATACATTAAGTGTTTATATGACCATGACTGTTATACTGAGGCATGTATATTTTAAATAACTGAATTAACTAAAATGTCTGACCTATGATGTGCAATTCCAGAACTAAAACAGTATATATATAGGGTTGTGAAATTCGTGCAATACACTGAATAATAACATATAAATATGATTTGCATCATTCAAACAACTAATACCCCAACAGTCCTAACATTTAGGAACCATAGGTTCAATCAGTATTAATGGAATCAAGAATATGACTGAACAACTAGGGACTCAATTGGTAAAAGGGGCCCACTAGTGAAATAACAAATACATGGACGAATTCCACTGAGAAATCTTTCTATTTCGGGGCTAAAACTGATGAAAATTTGTTGTTTTCTTATAGATAGGGTTGGTCAACTCTTTTTCCTTTATCCATTTTTATTTTCCATGTTTTGAAATTTAAGGTTAAATCTAATACTTCTTTTTGTCCTTATAAACCTCTAAAAAAATATAGGAAATTTATTAGTGAAAAGACTAGTTTTCCCTACCATTAATCCGGATTGGGACTTTCCCCGTTCCAACAGCCCAACTTCCGAAGGGCATAACTCAGTCCTAAAATATCAAAATCGTGCAAACTAGGTGGAGTTAGAAATATCTTTCCAAGGGATTTCCAACCAAATCAATAAATACCTATAAAGCATCATAATCTAGAAGTTATACCATTTGAAAATGGCCAAATCTATCTTTCTTAACTCAGACAAATTTTCTAGATTTTCCTTTTTCTTTCAAAAATTATTAGTTTTAGTTTTTTTTAGATATTTCAATTTGCCAGATGTCACAATACTAAAACCATGACAAAAACTATGGTTCAATTTCAAATAAATTGGAGTCGGTGATATAAGAAAAACCATTTATGATATGGATTATTTTAGAATCATTTTTAACATATACATGATATGACAAACTATAATAAAAAGATATTAATGAAGCTTAATAAGAAATGAGACGAAGGTCCTCCATTTGAATTTATTTAATTATGTTTTTGTATGAACGTAATGTTCCACTTTACCTGGGAATGTTGTTGTTTTAGTTTTTTGGTCTCTTCTTTAATGTATGATGTTGTTCTTTATAATTTCTGGAAATTTTGAAAATTCATATTATTTCTTACACACTATATTCATGGAGATTTTCAGAGACTTCTCTCTTCTTTCTTATACAAAAATCTCTCTATGAATCATATTTGTTATATGACAAAGACGAAAATTTAAAAAAAAATATAGCCTTTTATTATTTCAAAGAACGCTTTGCCTTATAAAATTATATTGACATTGTAGCGTGTGTATCGAAAATATGAATATTACAAATGAGCATATGTAGTCTTCAAAAAATAGATCAATCTCGTGTGAAGCACAAGTAATTTTCCTAGTATATATATAAAGGAGAACCCTAAGCCCACCTACGTGGCGCCCCAACTAATCAGGATTCCCTTTTCATTCATTTTATTCGAAAAACTACTCTTCCCCTTTCATGAAAAGTTGTGCCTATTATGAAAAGTTGTGCCTTTTATGAAGAGTTGTCATTTTTCTGAAAAATTGTTACTTTTATTAAAGATTGTGACCTTTCCGTAGGATTCCGACATTTTAAAAGAGTTGTAACCTTTCGATAAGAAACAAAAATAATTTTTTCGCACTTCCCTTAGTTTTTATAAACATAGGACTTCTGTCTTATTTAAAAACAACGAAACTTGAACTACTTCTTCCTCTCTTCCAATGGGCAATTAAAGAGTTCTGTACATTTCTCCAGTTGAATGGCTCATTGATACCATTATTTTTGTATCAATGCAGCTGTGAATAGAATATTTATACCTTAAAATGATCTATTCCTTTAAACATCTTTCTAGAGGAGAATAACTTCCTTAAGGGGATATTGAGCATTTAACGGGCTTGATTTTTTCCATTCTGTTTCATTCTATATTTTAAGATCATGGCGTACTTTTTACAGTCATTAATTATTATTATATTACTAATTGTTGTTTTTGGTACATTCTTTGAATTTTGTGGTTTACTTTTATGAAAAGTTATTGTTATAAGTCATTGTTAGTACATATTAAATGACAAATGTGAATTGGGTATTCACACAAGTTTTTACTATTTAAATTGTTAATGGTATAATAAAAGCCCGTTAGAAATCTATAATTTCTTCATCAACAACGTCATTTCTTCACATAAAGGATGTGATTTAGTGATCTTTAAAAAAATATGATAGTTAATAACCTTGCATATCCATATCTTTTGTTTTTTATGTTGTTGTTATCTATTTTACTAAATTTTGTCAGTGGATATTATGATTCAAAGTTAATTGAAGTGTTAGTTAATTTGTTTTGGTATGTTATTAAAATAATTGGAACTTTTCTGGTTAGAATGATTTGTCATCATCACTGAATATTTCATAGTTTACTCCCTTTCATATATGTTTTTTCCGGTTGTTTTGTTGTTTTCTTAAAATTGTATTGATTATTTTCCGTTTGATATGCATAATATCTCACTTGGACACAACTTTCTGTTCTTATAACGTATTTGTTTTTTTCATACTCTTACGGATCTTCAAGATATTTTTGGTGTAAGTTATTAATATTTTTGGCAAACATAATTTGAAGATTATTAAATAAAACCTACTCTAACTAAATGTAATGTCTTTAACAACAAAATATATTTCTATTAAGATAGATTTGTTGTCCTTCATGTCCCAAGTCATTGTTGAGCGTTTGAGTTATCTAGGTTAGACTAATTTTTAATTTTTTAATGTTCAAGAATATTTCTTTTAGATGAGTGTAGAATCCATCATTTTTATCTACGTGTACTTTCAGAATGAAACAATTATAACATACATATTTCTGAACAAGTCATAAAGTTCCATTGATGAAACATCTAGAAGGGCTTTCAGAGTAACATTTTATTGAAGAATATATCTCTAAAAGAATCAACAATATTATTTTTTTATTTCAAATTTATTTTTCTCCTTCAATAAATTTTGTTAGTGTAACAAAGTAACATTAACGAAAACAAGTGAATGTTTCACCTAACAAAAGTAGCTTGTCTTTAAAAATCATTTATGTTGTTGTGGTGCACATTTATTTACCGTCATAGCTAATTTATATCTAATAATTATTATCAAAAACTTTAAGGGAGACAATTAAATTATGTATAGAAATATAAAAAGTGATGTTTAATTGCTACATTACAACATCACTCAATTCTTACAAGACAATTATATTATCAAACATATGTTAATCAATCAAAGGGACACTTGACATCTATGGTCTAAGTAAAATATCCTTAAGCTATTGTTTGTAGACTATAGAAACATGGCCGAAAATAAATCTCCTTGGTGATGAATACGAAAATACGAAACTGTTTAGAGAATTAATACAAACTTGATGAAGAGAAGTGGCTAACAAAAATGAAGAGAAGCGGAGCTTAAAAAGCATTGGAATGTAGGTTTTTACAAAAACATAAAACCATGCCTGCGTCATAAGTCTGTTTTCCTTTTTCTTATGAGCTGAGGTAGTTTGATTGCACCATGAAGATGTAAACAATTTTGAACAGGTACTGCACTTTATGTCAAACAATCGCACTTCTATTTAAATTTTCATCAAAATTTACAACAGAAAAACATGAGTATTGGTGGTGCTACTAATATCCCCTTAAGCTATTGGCAAAAGAAGAGAAACATGGCTGAGAATAAATATACTTTGGCTAAATAGGTAAACACTAAACTATTAAGAAAATTGATAAAAAGAAGTGGGAATTGTATATAGGTATCATTGTAATGTTGCTGATATGAGGGTATCTTATGACATTGAGAAAGGAAATGAGGATGGACAATTCATTAGTAGTGTGGCATGTTGTTCGGACTTATGGGCCTTAATTATTGATGTAGGACTGGGTTCACTTCCCAAGTTTATAAGTTGTCACCTGTTTTTCTACACAAGGTCTTTTATAACTCGAATATCATTTTTTTTCAATTTGATTTTATATATAGATATATATGATAAATTATGGCGTAATGGAAGAAGAATTACTAGATATGCGCAATAGAAGTACCTAATATTGAGAAGTTGGTAGTAGTGAAATCAAAGAACCTTTATTAACGAGAGCTCTCATTATTAGGTCATGCTATTGCGCTAATATAGTAATGCTTTTCCATTACTCCATAATCCACTCCTATATATATATATATACATATACATACATACACACAGACACACACATGTATTAGGAATGATCAAACAAACCAATAATCAAATTGAAAAAAACAGAATGATATTTGAGTTATGAGACTTTTTGAAGAAACTCAGGTGACAACTTTTATAAATATGGTAAGTAAATGTAGTCCCTGCATACCTAATTAAGGCCTACATGTCCGAACAACATGCCAGACTGCTAAAGCATAGTCCATCCTCATTTACTTTTAAAATGTGCTATGCTACCCTTATACCGTCAACATTACAATGATACCTATATCTAATTCCCACTTGTATTAATTAATTCCTCGATCACCATTATGAAAACAATTATTCATCCTACAACAAGAATTTTAAACATGAACCTCTTCTATTAAAGGAAAATATCTAGTATGTGTGAAGAACATCAAAATGGTCAATCTCATACAACCTCTAAAAACAGTAGTAACAAGACATATTGATATTGGGATAAAATCCCATGTCAAAAAAACGAATTTGAACCAAAGATAAGAACTTTAGTAATTTGTATTCACTCAACGGGAAAAAAATCTACTTGAACCAAAGATAAGAACTTTAATGTGAAATATGTACGCCATATATGTGAAAGTGCGTACATTGTGAGAAAAACATTGACCACCATAAACAAGGAGGACTCATTCATCCTATATAATAAAGTTGTAAACCTCAAGTATCTGTAATGTTTATCAAGAAGTACGCAAACATTTTAAATCGAAGCTCCATTTAGCAATGTGATTCTTATACACTTAAATTCAACTCAAAGCAACAGTCTACGTAGATATAGAGGACCTCTTTTAGGGTAATAAAAGGGAAATCCTCCATCTTAATGCCTAACAAATGTAGAGTGACTGTTAGTAATTTTTTTTACGAGTCTATTACTAACAAAGACATTCTTATATGAAGGAATTAAGACAAAGACATCTCCTAAATGCTTCAAATTATAGTTAGGACAATTAAATCACCAATCATATGGAAAATTTATAACTCAAAGCAATGCCCGATCAAACATTTCAACCAAAAAAATATTATAGAGAAGTTGTACAAGAAAACGTAGATATATACTTACTTAAAAGGATATTTAATTACTTCCTCCAACATATATTTAAGATCAATGAGGTTTAGGACTTCCTATCAGTATGTTGTTGATTACAAAAACCTTGACCACATTGATCATACGCAAGCTACTAAAATTCACTTACAAAACCTCTACCCCATAATCAGTCACGACCAAATGGCTAACCTCTAATGATATACATACATAATCTAAAACATAATCTATACCTAGATAGAAAATACATCATTCTTTCTAAAATCAAAAAAACTTTTTTATAACATAAAAATTCCATTTCTAGAATTTAAAAGGGAAGCTTTCCCAAGATCGATAACGTTAGGAACAAAGTCTCTCAACTAATTAAAATCACACAAAATAATGAGATTCATACTAGACTAACCTAAATCCCTTTAACTTCCACCTTAACTCTAACCACTTAAAGGGTAATGTATTGTGATTCCAGATATCAAGTTGTTCAAGATTGGATTCATATGAAACGTACTTTGCAAGATCAACAAGAAAACAAATCAAAATCATTGCTAAACTCACTAAGATAAATGGAATTAATAATAAAAAATGGGTGAATGAGCTAAGATTTTGTACTCTGGATGAGCACAGGTGAGTTCATCAAAGATAAACGGAGGTATGCACAATTGGTGAAAAGAAGAAATCTCTTGCACACTATAGAAATTGATTCCATGTCGAATTAGTAATGAGGATGACTTAATATAAATTTTCAGCATTCTATAGAAAAACACGTGCGCCTATTCACCATCCATTGAAGATAATTAGCGATAAAAGTGTGAATGAAATTCACTTCAAAAACCATTGATTCAGAATTTTGATATAACATAATTTTTTCTTCTTCCCTTTTCTAGAAAAGTTTTAAATTTAGCACCATGTTGAAGCAACTCTCAAATTTAGGTTACTCGCGGTTTCAGTTTGATTTTTTCCATTATAAAATTTCACATCAGTCTCCACTAGTTTATAGACTTGTAGATGTTAATAATTATATATGGTATTATCTATATTTGTTTTTAATTTGCCATAAATAGATTCAGGTTGATAAGTATCATGCATTTGCACCTGAGAAAGCAGTAATAGAGCAGGCAGTGAAAAAAGGCAAGAGAATCTTCCAGTCGAATCAATTTCTCATTTTTCATAAATTGACCGACTGTTTAGGATTTCTCATATGTTAAAAAAATATAAGTGACAAAATTATTTTTCTTTGTCATCTTAGATTTTGTTTACATATCGAAAACGTCTTAAAAGTAGATATTGATACCTGATTGCTAGATAAGTAGACCTGTAGAGAGTGATACTTGGTTGACATCAATAGTGAAGCAGCGCAATGAGACAAAAGAACCTAAGAAAATAATTGATTGGAATTCCGTTTTCATAGATCCAAATCGAGAAGATTAAATAGAACTTTTTTTTATAGATACAAATCGAGATCATTGATTCGAATTTCTTTTTCATAGATCCTGATCAAGATGGTGGCCTTAGTACAATTTATGGGTTTCAATCCATCGAATTTGGATATAATAAAATGAAGGAAAACATTACCTTTGTTTTTGGTTAATGATCGTGATGAGATGTTAATGATAAAATTGTTTCATCCTTTAATCTATCATGAAGAGCAGTTCGCTTTTTGCCTCACAGAACTTACCAGTATACTTCATCAACATTCAATTAAGATCATATTAATCTAGACGAAAGATGAACATTGGCGTAGCTAGATGAGTTATAACTGCATAAAGTTCATCGGCAAAGAAGAAGAAGTAATCAGTGTGGAACTTTAGCAGTGAATAGTAAAAAGTTAGAGGAAATAAATATTTTTAGGTAAAACTTCAGAGAGAAGCGTCACAAAAAGGTTTAGTGCCACAAAAATGGGCTTGGTTAATGATGTTGGCCCAAACGAACTAGTTATTTTTATAGGGTTCAGGCAATATTTTTTAACTCAACTCTACTTATATTTGATATCTTTTAATGAGAAACATAAAATCTAAATATTTTTTTTAAATTTTTTGGTATTAGTATTATTTTAAGCTACTCAAATTATTATGGTACTTATCTGGGGTACATATGAAAACAATGTAACACACACTACTATTGATCCTAATTAGACATTGAAAAAAATAATTTTTCAAATTACAATTTCTGTCAGAGTATTTTTGCAAATATATGTATCTAACGAAAAAAAGATATGTATTTTTGATATATGCATGTTAAGAGTATACGAATATGGGGCAGTTAATAAAAAGAGCATAATTTAATGAAAAAAAATAAAGAGTAATCCACGACTGTAAAGTCTTTCGAGGATATGGAGTATCCTAAAGCTATAGTTAATATATCAGAAAAAATTCAAATACTCTCCTAAATTTTGTTTATCTCTCATATTTTATTCCGTTTCTTCTTTTTAATTCATATTCCATTTTAAATAGAGTGTATTCTTCATTTTCAAAATCATTATATCTGAGATTAAAAATGACATATGTTGTGGTACATACATTCTGAAACTTAATTTTTGAAATTATATATAATGGCTATAAAATTCTTATAAAAGATTACACTTCGTATAATGATTTTGTTTGATTTTATTAAAAAACATTTTTTAAAAAGCTGAATCTAAAAAAAAGAGAGAACTTAGATTCATTTTTGGCAGAAATTCAACTCCACAGGATATTAGAAAGGAGACAAAAATTGTTGTTCATCTTTTATTGCTAAGTTAGTTTGAACAAAACTTTGAAGAACTTGATAGGAAACAACAAAGTTTAAAGAATATTTTCAAAACTATAAAATTAAACTAACAGAGAAAATAAAATCAAAAACTGATTAGAAACAACATAAACATACTTTTCTCAAACAAAGAAAATCGAACCCACATAATTTATAGTGTCCCTTAAGAAAATTATTTCCCAAGTACCCAAGGTTAACAGAATATATCCTTCAAGGATAGAACAATATTACTCACCGGTGTATCAGTACCTAAAATCACAGTGTTAGCGAACCACTCAACAACAATAAAATACACTTTGAATACCAGATTTCGTAGTAGTAGAAGAAATCCAGAAAAATTATAAATTTCTAAAATGAGAGGAGATTCCTAATTTTATAGAATACATACGGTAGTTTTTCCGTATTCAACTTTACTCTGTTCATTCATTTAACTCAAATAACTTGAGTAGTTTCAGGTTTTTCAACTAGTGTCCATGTCTCGTTCTTCCCAATCATCGTTGTTTCACTCGCATAAATTCTTCAATAGAACTAGAAACTTCAAAGTTTTATCATTCCAGGATAACAAGATCACATATTCCATAAATTACTGGCAAGGTCTAGTGCCACTAACAAAAAAATCATCATCGTTCTACTTCCAAGACATCATTGAATCTTCTTAAGTCGGTTCAATACATATCCTGCTGACATAGAGATATTCCAATCTCAATATGCATCTTTCATCAAGCTTCACATCTCTAGTGATAGGAAATAATACAGGGCTAATTAAAGAATTAAATATCAATCATCTCAAAGACATTAATCATTTCCTCTTGAATTTTTACTTCAGCCCTATATTATATGCTGTCACTAGTAAATCATCAACATAAAGAGAAATAATAATACTGTTAGAGACAACTTTCTCGACATAAAAACTCGGCTCACGCAAGCTTTTTTCAAAGTCTAAGTTTAGTAAATAATTCTCCATTCAGTTATACCAAGCGATAGGAGATCACTTTAGTCCATATTGGGCTTTCTTTAACAGATAAACCATATTTTCATTCCCTCTTACGCTAAACCCTTCTGGCTGCTAAACATATATTTTTTCCCGTACAACACCATTCAAGAAAGCAAAGTTCATGTCCATTTCAAAAATGACTTTTTCTTTGCCAGAATAGCCAAAAGCATACGAAATGTATCCAATTTCGCTATTGGAGCATATGTTTCATGACAATCTACAACCCAAACTTGTGCATAACTTCTCACAACCAATCTAGCTTTGTGCTTGTTTACCGAACTATTTCGATTTAAAATTTTTTCAAAAAATCTATTTCACTCCAATCACTTTTCTATCTTGGGGTCTTTCCAGGAGCCTCAAAGTTTGGTTCTATTCTATTATGGTCAGCTCCTCCTTCATTGTATTATTCAAATTTTTATTCATTGTTGCTTCCTCATATCCTGTTGGTTTAAAAAATAAGCAACATTGCATCGCTCATAAATATTATAGAGTGAATTGTTTTCCTTAATAGGTTGATCATCAACCAAGTCATCATAACCAAGTTGTGAATTATTGTTTTTAACTCGAGACTCCTCATACCATTCTCATTGAACTTCCTCATTGAATTGAACGTGTCTACTTACGCTAACCTTGTCTGATTGAGGTTGAGAGATCCTATAAGCTTTAGAAAATAACCTATAGCTAATGAAGATTCCCAAATCTTCGTTCTTATCTAGCTTGTCTCTCTTAACCTTTACTACAAAAAATAGGCTAATTTTCAAAGGTTTATTTATGGAAATATTAAAAAACTCCACTACAAAATGATTTTGTAGTGTTTTTCTAAAACCATGGGATATAATCTATTTAGTGACAGCTTTAATGCGGGGTCTTGTGTTAAAGTCCGTAAATTTCACCAATTTTCAGGTTTTGCGAACATCAATTTATTTTAATTTTTAGCATTTTTATTGAGGAGGTTTGTGATAACCTCCTAAACTTGCATCAAATTGTAAAGATTTAACAATGCCACAATTCATAGCCATTTGTTACACTTGATAAATATTATAACTAAATAAAAAAAACATGAAAGACAGAAAACACATTAGAAAACATGGTATTCATGAAACTAGAAATACAACTTATAATGTATATTGCATGTTTAATCAGAATCAGAAGATCAAATTAAGTTGTAAACTGAATTGTGGTATCAAAGTACAAACAGTTTAGATATTTAGGTTCATATTTTCAAGAGAATGAAATAATAGATTAAAATGTTACTTCTGTAATATGTAATTGAATCGTTAAAATAAAAACTTTATTGATGTCATATGTGATACATATATATATATATATATATATGTATGTATGTATGTATGTATGTATGTATACACACACATCAAAGTAAGTGGTAAATATATATGATGATAATTACATGATAATGAGCACTATGTAAGTAAAGTTTGATATATTTTTCATGAGATAAATTTTTCAAAGATGTGGGTGTTAGATGTTTTGTCATACAAGATTAGTTAAGATTAAAAAATAACAACCTTCACCATAGGGTATTAATAGCTCGTTTTGACTTTAAAATGAGAAATCATTTGAGATTATACGGGTATCATTTATTTTTAATAAGATTAAGATGTCAAAATCTAATATAATTAAGTTGTGCATTTTAAATTTTATTATTTGACTTTAAATACAAGTTTTGAATATTAGGATGTTCTATTAAGACCTAATTACTATATAGTTAATATTATTTTTACATGTGAATGTAAAATATATCTTTATCTAAAAATTAAATATAAATTTATTAAAATTTGAAATTCATCTTATACTATATAAACAATATATTATTATGTTATAAGAATATACAATGTTGTTGTGATGAAAGAAATTAAAAAATAAAAATAATAAACTAAAATCACTATAATTATATTACTATATTACCTTTTTGACATTTTTTTGATGTGAAACGACTTGTTAACGTTTTATCATTAAATTATCAAATATGTTAACTAATTATGTCAATTTTTCATGAATTAAGAGTTATGTTGTTTTGTAACTTCAATATTTTAAGTGTAGTCTATGTTAATAATGGCAAAACTCAAGTTTCTTAATGATGAGAGTTAGTTAGTTTGATGTGAGCAGCCCTCACTTCGAACCCAAATGTTTCGAGTTCAAGTCACCAAGGGAGCAAAAGTGGTAGGATTGGTTGCGAGTTCGAGTCACCAAGTGAGAAAAAGGGCTGAGAGCACCTAGGGAGGGTAAAAATAACAAAAAAAAGAAGAAGGTAAAACCCCTTTAAAAAAATAATAAATAAGATATTGAGACAATATTCTCTATTTTAAAGTTGGTACACGAGTATAACACAATGAACAAACACTTTAAGATGTGTTATTGATAGTCTTATGGAATTCCAAGATACAAATGATGTGTAAAGCCTAATCTAGAGCCTACATGAGTGTCTCAAGGTTGTTTCACTTTTTTAAGGTCAATATAGTGCATATTAGTCATTTAGGAAGTTTAGGAATCAAAACATCAAGGAACGTTCATGACGTCTTGAAACTAGGGGCTCCATAAGAATTCATGTCCTCTTCAACAGCCTATTTGAATAAGTTTTAGTAGTCGGAAAATGATGAATTCTTATGGATGGGTGTCTAACACTTATTTGAGTTAGTTTATTGTAAAAATGTCTGGGTACGACTCCTCAAGGACCAACAAAAGGCTGTTTAAGAGGACCCTTGCAATTTGGCAAATAGATGCCAAAAGAAATGTCCACAAACAAGTGCAAACCAATAGATCGGGCATCGCTGGGTCACTTATCCAAATTCATGGGAATCCTATTTTGATAAGTCTCCAAACAAAAAGAAGGACCAACAGGACGGTTGTTTCCTTGGACGTCGTTTGATAATTGGACCATAGACGTGGTCTAGTATGTGGAGTTCACTATTTTGTTGCACATTTTAAGGTATGTCAAATTAATTAATTAGGTAGTTAGTTAATTAGTTAGGGGTTAAGGGAAGTCTAATTATGTTTTTTAATGACCTATATAAAAAACCTAACCTAATTAAACTAACCTATTTCTCATAATTTCCCAAACCCTTATTGCTCCTCCTTCTGTTTTTTCTTACTCCCAAGTAAAATAACACTATAGAATTCAACGTCAAGAGGGTTCTATGGCTATTAAAGTTCATGTTTATACATAAAAATGCATCAATGAACAAGGTATTGATAAAATTCAAGATGATTTCAGAAAGATAATATTCATGTGGATTTTCTTCCAATACAAAATTGATCTTCTAAATTGCTTTGTTTATGATTTATTTGTATTTTAACTCAATTATGCTACTTGTAGATGTATTGGTGTAAATTGTAGAAGATGATGTATTCCCATCGACACTAGGTGGTGATTTTGAATTGAATTGTATAGTATACATGTTAAGTATCATAGTTGATTTTATGATATTACTTGGTATATATTGTTTTCTATTTTGAGTTGGCCGATGATATCTACTCAGTACCCGTGTTTTGTACTGACCCCTACTTTTATTGTTTTCTTCTTGTTATTTATAGAGTGCAGCAAAAGTGCCGTCGTCTTCAACTCAATCGCAATTCTAGTTAGTCTTCGTCACATCGGATCTTCATGGTGAGCAAACGCTTCTAGCTTGAACTGGAATTTCTTCCTCCTGTCTTGATGCCTTGAACTTCCGGCATGACTAGCTTTTACTTATTTTAGATTCTTAGAATACTCTTAGTTTAGTAATTTGATCATAGATGTTCTTGTGGTGATGACTTCCATATTTTGGGGAATAATAGATGTTGGATTTTAGAAGTTATTGAATTGGTTTTTATTAATGAGTTTAGTCTTCCGCATTACTTTCTGTTGATATTATATTGAAATGTTAAGGTTTAGATTGGTTGGTTTGCTCACATAGGAGGGTAAGTGTGGGTGCGAGTCGCGATCCGATTTGGGTCGTGACATTAGGCAAACATAATTTGAAGATTATTAAGCAAAACCTACTATAACTAAATTTAATGTCTTAAACTACAAAATATATTTCTATTAAGATAGATTTGTTGTCCTTCATATCCCAAGTCATTGTTGAGCGTTTGAGTTATCTGGGCTAGACTCTTTTTTTATTTTTTAATGTTCAAGAATATTTCTTTTAGATAAGTGTAGAATCCACCATTTTTATCTACTTGTACTTTCAAAATGAATCAATTATAACATACATATTTCTGAACAAGTCATAAAGTTCCATTGATGAAACATTTAGAAGGGCTTTTAGAGCAACAATTTATTGAAGAATATATCTCTAAAAGAATCAACAATATTATTTTTTTATTTCAAATTTATTTTTCTCCTTCAATAAATTTTGTTAGAGTAACAAAATAAGAATAACGAAAAGAGGTGAATGTTTCACCTCACAAAAGTAGATTGTCTTTAAAAATCATTTATGTTGTTGTGATGTATATTTATTTAGTGTCATAGCTTATTTATATATAATAATGATTATCAAAAACTTTAAGGGAGACAATTAAATTATGTACAAAAATATAAAAAGTGATGTTTAATTGCTAAATTAGAACATCATTCAATTTTAACAAGACAATTATATTATCAAACATATGTTATGATAAATCAAAGGGACACAATCTATAACGTACCAAGAAATCACTAGCCGTAGTACACTTGACATTTGTGGTTTAAGTAAAATATCATCAAGCTATTGTTTGGAGACCATAGAAACAAAGCTGAAAATAAATATCCTTGGTGATGAATACGAAAACACGAAACTATTTACATAATTGATAAAAACTTGATGAAGAGAAGTGGTTAACAAAAATGAAGAGAACCGGAGATTAAAAAGCATTGGAATGTACGTTTTTTCAATAACTTAAAACCATGCCTGCGTCATTAGTCTATTTTCCTGTTTCTTATGAGCTGAGGTAGTTTGATTGCACCATAAAGTCGTAAAACAATTTTGGACATGTACTGCTCATTATGTCAAACAATTGCACTTCCATTTCAATTGTCTTCAAAATTAACCATAGAGAAACATGAGTATTGGTGGTGCTACTAAAATCCCCTTAAGCTATTGGTGAAGAAGAGAAACATGGCTGAGAATAAATATACTTTGGCTAAATAGGTAAACACCAAACTATTAAGAGAATTGATCAAAAGAAGTGGGAATTATATATAGGTATCATTGTAATGTTGCTGATATGAGCGTAGCTTATCACATTGAGAAAGGAAATGAGGATGGACAAGTCATTAGTAGTGTGGCATGTTGTTCGGACTTACGGTCCTCAATTATGGATGCAAACTTGGTAAACTTCCCAAGTTTATAAGTTGTCACCTATTTTTCTACACAAGGTCTTTTATAACTCGAACATCATTTTTTTCAATTTGATTTTATATATATATATATATATATATATATATATATATATAATAAATTATGGAGTAATGGGAGAAGAGTTTCTAGATATGCACAATAGATATAGCTAATAATGAGAAGTTGGTAGTAGTGAAGTCAAAGAACCTTTATTAACGAGAGCTCTCATTATTAGCTCATGTTATTGCGCTAATATAGTAATGCTTTTTTATTCCTCAATAATCCACTCCTATATTTACATATATATATATATATATATATATATATATATATACACACACACACACACACACTCCCTTTTTGCTCATAAGTAAGCTCTTCTCCACGGCGTATTTTGACTCTTACCTTCGTTTCTTTCATTCGCTTACTTGTTTTTGGCTCAAGAAGTAGGTCCTTTGACCCTCAAAGCAAAATGGTATGCTCCTTCTATGCTGTCCAGAAAAGACAAATGCAATTCATTCAGCTCGAATATTGCCTTTTGTCCTCCTCCTTCACATTACCTTGCTTAGGAATGATCGAACAAACCTAAAATAATATTAAAAAAACAGAATGATATTTGAGTTATGAGACCTTGTGAAGAAACTCAGGTGACAACTTTTATAAACATGGTAAGTGAATGCAGTCCCTGCATACCAAATTAAGGCCTACATGTCCGAACAACATGCCAGACTGCTAAAGAATAGTCCATCCTTATTTACTTTTAAATGTGCTATGCTACCCTTATACCGTCAACATTACAATGATACCTATATCTAATTCCCACTTGTATTAATTGATTCCTAGTTAACCATTATTAAAACAATCATTCATCCTACAATAACAATTTTAAACATGAACCTCCTCTATTAAAGGAAAATATCTAGAATGTGTGAAGAAAATCAAAATGGTCAATCTCATACAACCTCTAAAAGCAGTAGTAAGAAGACATATTGATATTCGTATAAAATCCCATGTCGAAAAACCCACTTGATCCAAAGATAAGACCTTTAGTAATTGGTATTCAATAAACAGAAAAAAAATCTACTTGAACCAAAGATAAGAACTTTAACGTGAAATATGTACACAAGATATGTGAAAGTGCGTACATTTAGAGAAAAACATTGACTACCATAAACAAGGAGGATTCATTCATGCTAGATAAAAAAGTTGTAAACCTCAAGTAGCCGTAATGTTTATCAAGAAGTACATAAACATTTAAAATCGAATCTCCATTTAGCAATGTGTTTCTTAGACACTTAAATTCAACTCAAAGCAACACTCTACGTAGATATAGAGGACCTCTTTTATGGTAATAAAAGGAAAATCCTCCATCTTAATTCCTCACAAAGGTAGAGTGACTGTCAGTAATTTTTTTATGAGTCTATTACTAACAAAGACATTTTTATATGAAAGAATTTAGAACAAGACATCTCCTAAATGCTTCGCATTATAGTTAGGACAATTAAATCACCAATCATATGGAAAATTTACAACTCAAAGCAATGCCCGAACAAACATTTCAACCAAAAAAATATTATAGAGAATTTGTACAAGAAACCCTAGATATATACTTACTTAAAAGGATATTCAATTACTTCCTCTGACATATATTTATGATCAATTAGGTTTAGGACTTCCTATCAGTATGTTGTTGATTCCCAAAACCTTGACCACATTGATCATACGCAAGCTACTCAAGTTCACATACAAAACTTGTACCCCATAATAGTCACGATCAAATGGCTAACCCCTAATGATATACATACATAATCTAAAACATAATCGATACCTTGATAGAAAATACATCTTTCTTTCCAAAACCAAAACAACTTTGTTATAACATAAAAATTCCATTTCTTGAATTTAAAAAAGAAAGGTTTACCAAGCTCGATAATGTTAGAAACAAAGTCACTCTACTAATTAGAATCACCCAAAAGAATGATATTCATACTAGCCTAACCTAAATCCCTTTAATTTCCACCCCAACTCTAACAACTTAAAGGGTAATGTATTTGATTCAACATATCAAGTTGTTCAAGATTTGATGCGTATGAAACATACTTGGCAAGATCAACATGAAAACAAATTAAAATCATCACTAAACTCAATAAGATAAATGGAATTATTAATAAAAAATGTGTGAATGAGTTCATATTTTGTACTATGGATAAGCATAGGTGAGTTGACCTGTAACGACCTGTTTAGTCATTTTAAGCAGTAGAGTATTTTTGGTAATAACTGTTTGAGTTGACAGATCCCACGACGGACCTTCATGAGCACGACGGACCGTCGATGGGGTCTCGTTCCAAAACACTTAGATTCTGAAAATTTGGGTACTGAGATTGACTCTCTGAACTTCTCGACGAAATGGCAAGACGGACCGTCGTTGGCACGACAGGCCATCACAAATCTTTCCACAGAATTAACTCTCTGATCTTTGTGAAGGACATGCAGGACGGACTGTCACAGTCATGACGGATCGTCACAGGCTCCGTAAGTCCACTCGGTTCGGAATTCAACTAATGTTTTTAAAGGGGCGTTTTGAACTATTCATTCTTATAATTATAAAGTAAGTGAGTTAATGTTAATAATTCAATTACTTGGGGGTTAAAGGAGATAACCTTGAAATAAATAGTGGGTTATTTTTATCATCTTTTATACTTAATTATATGAAAATTAGGGTAAAAGAAAAAGGGTTTGAATAAGAAAAACAGAAAGAACAGAGAGAGAAGAGAGAAACAAGCGAGAAAAAGAAAAGAACGCAGAGGAAAGTAAAGGTTTTGGGAAGATAGCTTGTGTGATCACGAATTCTTCGCTGGAGATAGGTTATGGTTTATACTATCTCATACTAAACTCTTAATAGCTAATGATATGTATTGGGTAGTATTGTAAAGTCTTCTACATGCTTAATTGTGTGCTTGCATGATATGATTATGTAATTGTAATGGATTGGGAAGATGGGGCTGTGAACCTTAAATCTTAAATTCACTTTGTTAATGATGATGCCTTGGTATAAAAGAAGGCTTGATGAACTAAAGTAATGAGATTAGAGGATCGGGTGTCACGTTCTGACACCAGGATAGTATTAGAGGATCTGGTGTCACGTTATGACACAAGGATAGTATTAGAGGATCGGGTGTCACGCTCTGACACCAGGATAGTATTAGAAGATCGGGTTTCACGTTTCGACACCAGGATAGTATTAGAGGATCGGGTGTCACGTTTCGACACCAGGATAGTAGAGGATCAGAGTGTCACGTTCCGACACCAGGAAAGTAGGGGATCGAAGTGTCACGTTCCGACACCAGGATAGTAGTAGTGGAGCGGAGTGTCACGTACCGACAGAAGAGGAATAAAGAGAATGAATCTTGAATTATGTTTATATACTCAATTTTAAAGAACTAATTCCCAATTGAGTATGATGGGAGGCTTGAGTCCTCATTGATATGTTGGGTGTTGTGGCCAATGGTTATGGTATTTGTTGTTATCACGTGTTGAGAATATTAGTTGATTTTATGTTATTATCTGACATATATTGCTTTCTATTTTGAGTTGGCCGATGATACCTACTCAGTACTTGTGCTTGTACTGACCCCTACTTGTATTTGTTTTTTTTTGATTATTTGTGGAGTGCAGCAAACGTGCCATCGTCTTTAACTCGTCCTCAACTCTAGCCAGTCTTCATCACGGAAGATTTCAGGGTGAGCTATTGCTTCTAGCTTGGACTGGATTCTTTCCTTCGCGTCTTGATGTCTTGAAGTTCAGACATGGACCATCTTTTTTATTATTTTAGCTTCTTAGATACTCTTATATTTAGTAATTTGAGGATAGATGTTCTTGTGGTGATGACTTCCACATTTTTTGGATAGTAATTGATAAATTTTAGAAGTTATTTAATTGATTCCATTAAAAAGTTTAAGTCTTCCGCATTATATCCTCTTTATTATGGTTAATATGTTGGGGTTTAGATTGATTGGTTCGCTCACATAGTAGGATAAGTGTGGGTGCCACTCGCGGCTCATTTTGGGTCATGATAAAATTGGTATCAGAGCATTACGTTCGTGGGTCTCATCACACAAGAACGAGTCTAGTATAGTCTTAAGGAACGGTAGGGGGACGCCTTTACTTTTCTTTGAGAGTCTATAGGAATTTAGGAAAATTCCATTCTTTCTTTCTTTCTTTCGTGCTATTACTTGGATCCAATTGGTATCTAGGTGATACAAATTGGTATCTGACCATCTTCACTCTATTTCGCTGATGGTTAGAACTAGAGCAACAACTGCACCAACACCGGCAAGACAAGATGCGTCTGAGCCAGCCACTGGGGTTGTAGCTCGCAGAGGAGTAGTAGCAAGAGGCCGTGGTAGAGGTCGCGGGAGAACGTCCTCTAGAGGAGGAGGACAAGCACCTGGCCCATCTAGTACTAGGGCGGTGACTCCTCTATCGTCTGGGGAAGTAGTAAGAGAGGGTGAGGAAGGGGAAAATGAGCAAGTGCAGAATAAGGAATTACCACCCCAACCTACCCCAAAGATGATTAATCAGGTTCATGCTTATCTTAGCGGGTTATCTGATCAAGGCCAGACACCTCAAGTGTTTTTATGCACCACCACCTCAGATTTCGTAAGTACAACGGGCAGCTGTTGTGGCTCCCCGCATGGATGCCTCATTGGAAATAGGTACGTTTCCTCCATTGACTACAGGGCCTATAATGACAAGTGATCAGCATGAACTTTTTAGTAAGTTCTTGAAATTGAAACCTCCAGTCTTCAAGGGTGATGAATCTGACGATGCGTACGATTTTCTAGTTGACTGTCATGAGTTACTACATAAAATGGGCATAGTGGAACGATTTGGCGTTGAGTATGTAACCTATCAGTTTCAGGGAAATGCCAAAATGTGGTGGCGGTCATATGTTTAGTGTCAACCCGCACAGGCACCAACTATGACTTGGGCGTCATTCTCTATCTTATTTATGGAGAAGTATATCCCCCGGACCTTGAGGGATAGGAAAAGAGATGAGTTCTTGAGCCTAGAGCAAGGAAGGATGTCGGTTACTGCGTATGAGGCTATGTTTCGTGCATTATCAAAGTTTGCCACCCAACTTTGTTTCAGTCCACAAGAGCGGATTCGCCGTTTTGTGAAGGGGTTGAGGTCAGAATTGCGGATTTTAGCCTTACAGATAGCAGCTACAGCAAAATCCTTTCAGGAAGTGGTAGACTATGTGATAGAGGTGGAGGGAGTGAAGCCAGATGACTTCACCATGGCATCGACATCTAAAAGGTTTCGTAAGGGAGGTGAGTTTAATGGTTCTTACTCCAGAGGGCGGGGTTCAGGAGGTTATCCAGCCCGACCTATTCAATCTTCACTGCAGGCTGTAGTTGGGGGTCCACTGCAGACAGATCAACATTTCTCTGAGTTTGGAGGTATCCCCAGACTTATTCATTCTCATAGAAACCGATGCTTGAATCCAGAGAGTGTTATGGATGTGGGGAGACTGGACACATTAAGAGGTATTTTCCAAAATAGAGTTACAGACCTCCAATAGTCAGAGGTAGAGGTGGTCAGGGAAGAGGCCGTCATTCTGGAGGACGTGGTGGCCGAGGTAAAAGTGGTCACCAAAACAACTGGGGTGACGGGCAAACTGGAGCCTCTACAGCACAACATGGTAGGGGCAACGGGCAGGCAGGTGATAGGGTTCATTGTTACGCTTTCCCCAGGCGGTCTGAAGAGGAGAAATCTGATGCTATTATCACAGGTATTCTTTTTGTTTGTGATTACATGGCTTTGGTATTATTTGATCCTGGCTCCACATTTTCATATGTATCTTCCTCATTTGCTACTGGTCTTAATTTACATTGTGAATTGCTTGACATGCCTATTCGTGTTTCTACTACGGTGGGTGAGTCTGTGATAGTTGAAAAGGTATATAGGTCTTGTCTGGTGACTTTTGTGAGGAGCAATACTCATGTAGACTTGGTTATTTTAGAAATGGTTGATTTCGATGTAATTCTGGGTATGACTTGGCTTTCTCCAAATTTTGCAATCTTAGATTTTAATGCTAAAACTGTAACGTTGGCCAAGCCTGAGACAGATCCGTTAATGTGGGAGGGTGATTACACTTCAACTCTAGTTCCTATCATCTCCTTTCTTCATGCTAAGAGAATGGTTAGTAAAGGGTGTGTAGCTTTCTTGGCACACCTCAGCGGTGATACTACCCAAGTACCTTCAATTGAGTCGGTTTTGATAGTTCGTGAGTTTCTGGATGTGTTTCCTGCAGACCTTCTTGGTATGTCACCGAATAGAGATATTGACTTTTGCATTGATCTTGAACCGGATACTCGCCCTATTTCCATACCCCCTTATAGAATGGATCCCGCAGAGTTAAGAGAGTTATAGGCGCAACTTCTAGAATTGTTAGGAAAAGGCTTTATTAGACCAAGTGCATCCCCTTGGGGTGCTCCTATTTTGTTTGTGAAGAAGAAGTATGGGAGTTTTCGGATGTGCATAGACTACAGGCAACTGAATAAGGTAACTGCTAAGAACAAGTATCCTCTTCCTCACATCAATGATTTTTTCAACCAGTTATAAGGTGCTTGTACCTTCTCAAAAATCGATTTGAGATCTGGTTACCATCAATTGAAAATACGGGCATCGGATGTTCCCAAGACTGCTTTTCAGACCAGGTATGGGCATAATGAGTTCTTAGTAATATCTTTTTTAAGCCATATCTGGATCTCTTAGTCATTGTATTCATTGATGATATAGTGGTATACTCAAAGAGCAAGAAAGAACATGAGGAGCACTTGAGAATTGTATTGGAAATGTTGAGGGAGAAAAAGCTTTATGCCAAATTCTCCAAGTGTGAGTTTTGGCTAGATTCAGTGTCCTTCTTAGGGCACGTAGTTTCTAAGGATGGAGTGATGGTGGATCCATCTAAGATTGAAGCAGCGAAGAGTTCGGAAAGACCTACTAATTTTACAGAGGTAAGGAGCTTTGTTAGTTTAACTAGCTACTACCGTCGGTTTGTCAAGGGATTTTCCTCGTTTGCTTCCCAATTGACAAATTTGACTAAGCAGAGTGTCCCATTTGTATGGTCGGACGAGTGTGAAGTAAGCTTTCAGAAGCTCAAGACCTTGTTGACTTCTGCACCAACCCTTACCCTGCCAGTGGAAGATAAAAATTTCATTGTTTATTGTGATGCATCCTATTCGGGTTTGGATGCAGTGCTAATGCAAGAGAAGAATGTAATTGCTTATGCTTCGAGGCAATTAAAGGTGCACAAACGTAATTATCCAACCCATGATTTGGAGTTGGCTGCGGTAGTGTTTGCATTAAAGCAATGGAGAAACTATCTATATGGGGTTAAGTGTGAAGTCAATACAGATTATCGTAGCCTACAATATGTTTTTACTCAGAAAGATTTGAATTTGAGACAGAGGTGGTAGATGGAACTACTGAAGGACTATGATGTCACCATCTTGTATCATTCGGGAAAAGCTAACGTGGTGGCAGATGCATTAAGTAGAAAAATAGGGAGCATGGGAAGCCTAGCTCACTTACAGGTTTCCAGACGCCCATTGGCTAGAGAAGTTCAGACTCTGTCTAATGACTTTATGAGGCTAGAAGTAAATGAGAAGGGAGGATTTTTGGCCTGTGTGGTGGCAAGATGTTCCTTTCTTGACAAGATTAAGGGAAAGCAGTTTACTGATGTGAAGCTGATCCGGATCCTAGATAAGGTGTTGCGAGGAGAGGCTAAAGAAGCACAAATCAATGAGGAAGGTGTTTTGAGATTTAAGGGAAGGGTATGTATACCCCGCGTCGATGATTTGATTCACACTATTCTTACAAAGTCTCATAGTTCAAGGTATTCTATACATCCTGTTGCAACCAAGATGTATCGTGACCTAAAGAAACATTTTTGGTGGAGTAGAATGAAACCTGACGTTGTTGAGTTTGTTGCTCAGTGCCCGAATTGTCAGCATGTAAAGTATGAACACCAGATGCCTGGAGGGATACTGCAGAGAATGGCCATTCCTGCATGGAAGTGGGAGAGAATTGCAATGGACTTCGTAGTTGGTCTTCCCAAGACAATGATAAGTATGACTTCATTTGGGTAATTGTTGATAGGCTAACAAAGTCTGCTCACTTCATTCGGGTCAAGGTGACTTACAATGCAAAGAAGTTAGCCAAACTTTACATCTCGGAAGTTGTTCGATTGCTTGGGGTTCCACTATCCATCATATCAGATAGAGGTACGCAATTTACTTCTAAGTTTTGGAGAACATTGCATGTTGAATTGGGTACTAGGTTGGACCTTAGTACTGCGTTCCATCCTCAGACCGATGGTCTGTCTGAGCGAACGATTCAGGTTTTGGAGGATATGCTTCGTGCATCTGTGTTAAAATTTAGTGGTCATTAGGATAACTTCCTACCCTTAGCAGAATTCTCTTACAATAATAGCTATAACTCAAGTATTGGTATGGCCCCATTTGAGGCACTGTATGGGAGGAGATATAGGTCTCCCATTGGTTGGTTTGATGCATTTGAGTTAGACCTTGGGGTACTGACCTTTTGAGGGAATCGTTAGATAAAGTGAAATGCATTCAAGAATAGCTTTTAGCGTCTCAAAGTAGGCAGAAAGAATATGCAGATCGAAAGGTTAGAGACTTGGAGTTTATGGAGGGTGAGCAAGTCTTGCTGAAGGTTTCGCCCATGAAAGGAGTTATGCGGTTTGGTAAGCGAGGTAAACTTAGTACGAGGTATGTTTGTCCATTTGAAGTTCTGAAGCGCGTGGGGAAGGTAGCTTATGAAATAGACTTGCCCCCAGGACTGTCAGGAGTGCATCCGGTATTTCATGTGTCTATGTTGAAAAGATACCATGGGGATGGGAATTACATCATTAGTTGGGATTAAGTTCTGCTTGATGAGAATTTGTCTTATGAGGAGGAGCCTGTTGCTATTTTAGATAGAGAAGTCCGCAAGTGGAGGTCAAGGGAGATTGCATCCATCAAAGTTCAATGGAAGAATCGACCAGTTGAAGAATCCACTTGGGAGAAGGAGGCTGATATGCAAGAAAGATACCCACACCTGTTTACAGATTCAGGTACTCCTTTTCGACCTTATTTTTCTTTTTGTGATCGTTCGAGGATGAACAATGGGTAAATTGGTATATATTGTAACGACCTGTTTAGTCATTTTGAGCAGTACAGTATTTCTGGTAATAACTGTCTGAGTCGACGGATCCCACGACGGACCGTCATGAGCACGACGGACCGTCGAGGGGGTCTCATTCCAAAACACTTAGTTTCTGAAAATTTGGGCACTGAGATCGACTCTCTGAACTTCACGATGAAATGACAGGACGGACCGTCGTTGGCACGACGGGCCGTCTCAAATCTTTCCATAGAATTAACTCTCTGATCTTTCTGACGGACCTGCAGGACGGACCGTCACAGTCATCATGGACCCTCAAAGTCATGATGGACCGTCATAGGCTCTGTATGTCCACTCGGGTCAGCATTCTGCTAAAGTTTTTAAAGAGGCGTTTTGGACTATTCATGCTTATAATTATAAAGTTAGTGGGTTAATGTTAATAACTAATTACTTGTGGGTTAAAGGAGATAACCTTGAAATATATAGTGGGTTATTTTTATCATATTTTTTACTTAATTATATGAAAATTAGGGTAAAAGAAAAAGGGTTTAAATAAGAAAAACAGAAAGAACAGAGAGAGAAGAAAGAAACGAGCGAGAGAAAGAGAATAATGCAGAGGAAAGAAAAGGATTTTGGAAGACAGCTTGCGTGATCACGAATTCTTCAGTGGAGATAGGTTATGGTTTATACTATCTCATAGTAAACTCTTAATAGTGAATGATATGTGGTGGATAGTATTGTAAAGTCTTCTATATGCTTAATTGTGTGCTTGCATATTGTGATTATGTAATTGTAATGGATTGGGAAGATGGGGTTGTGAACCTTAAATGTTAAATTCACTTTGCTAATGATGATGCCTTGGTATAAAACAAGGTTTGATGAACTAAAGTAATGAGATTAGAGGACCGGGTGTCACGTTCCGACACCAGGATAGTATTAGAGGATCGGGTGTCACGTTCCGACACAAGGATAGTATTAGAGGATCGAGAGTCACGTTCTGACACCAGGATAGTATTAGAGGATCGGGTATCACGTTCCGACACCAAGATAGTAGAGGATCGGAGTGTCACATTTCGACACCTGGATAGTAGGGGATCGGAGTGTCACGTTCCGACACCAGGATAGTAGTAGTGGAGCAGAGTGTCACGTACCGACACAAGAGGATTAAAGAGAATATATCTTGAATTATGTTAATATACTCAATTTTAAAGAACTAATTCCCAAATGAGTATGATGTGGAGGCTTGAGTCCTCATTGATGTGCTGGGTGCTTTTTCCAATGGTTATGGTATTTGTTGTTATCACCTGTTGAGAATATTAGTTGATTTTATGTTATTATCTGACATATATTGCTTTCTATTTTGAGTTGGTCGGTGATACCTACTCAGCACTTGTGCTTGTACTGACCCCTACTTGTATTTGTTTTTCTTTGATTATTTGTGGAGTGCAGCAAACGTGCCATCGTCTTTAACTCGTCCTCAACTCTATCCAGTCTTCATCACGCTAGATTTCAGGGTGAGATATTGCTTCTAGCTTGGACTGGATTCTTTCCTTCGCGTCTTGATGTCTTGAAGTTCGGACATGGATTATCTTTTTTATTATTTTAGCTTCTTAGATACTCTTTGATTTAGTAATTTGGGGATAGATGTTCTTGTGGTGATGACTTCAAGATTTTGGGGATAGTAATTGATAAATTTTAGAAGTTATTTAATTGATTCCATTAAAGAGTTTAAGTCTTCCGCATTATATTCTGTTTATTATGGTTAAAATGTTGGGGTTTAGATTGATTGGTTCGCTCACATAGTAGGATAAGTGTGGGTGCCACTCGCGGCACGTATTGGGTTGTGACATGATTAAAGATAAACTGAGGTATGCACAGTTTGTGAAAACAAGAAATCATTTGCACACTATAGAAATTGATTCCAAGTCGAATTAGTAATGCGGATGACTTAATATAAATTTTCAGCATTCTATAGAAAACACGTGCTCCTATTCGCCATCCATTTAAGATAATTAGCGATAAAAGTGTGAATGAAATTGATTTGAATAACCATTGATTCAGAATTTGGATATAGATAATTTATTCTTCTTCCCTTTGCTAGAAAAGTTTTAAATTTAGTACCATGTTGAAGCAACTCTCGAATTTAGGTTACTCCCGATTTGTGTTTGATTTTATCCATTTCAAAATTTCAAATGAGTCTCCACTAGTTTATAGAATTGTAGATGTTAATAATTATCTATGGTGTTATATATATTTTCTTTTCATTTGCAATAATAAGATTCAGTTTGTTAAGTATAATGCACTTGCACCTGAGAAAGCAGTCATAGAGCAGGCACTGAAACAAGGTAAGAGAAGCTTCCGCTCGAAATCAATTTCTCATTTTTCATAAATTGACCGACTGTTTAAGATTTTTTATATGATAAAAATGTAAGTGACAAAATTATTTTTCTTTGTTTTGTTAGATTTTGTTTACATATAAAAAACGTCTTAAAAGTAGATATTGATACCTTATTTCTAGATATGCAGATTTGTAGAGAGTGATACTCAGTTGACTTCTAATAACAGATAGTATTAAATAATATTAGTATTTACTGTGTACTAATCCTAGTCCTATTAGTATTAGTACTCCTTAGTCTTAGTCCTATTAGGATTAGTACTCCTTCCTATATCTCCTATATATATCTCTCATTTATTCCCTTATTAGGTTAACACTTCAATAGAATCAACATTCCTTCATGGTATCAAGATCCAGAAAACCTAGATCTTCTTTTCTCTAGGTTTTTCTCTCTCTTTAGGGCACCGACCGTTCCCTCTCTTCTCTTGGGCGGCGGCAGCCATGACAACCGAGGTGGATCCTCTCGATTCACTTCCTTCTGGGGTTAAACTCATTCTCAGACATCTTCATACCCTGATTCCCGAAAAATTATCAGACATAAATTACCCTACATGGAAAATCACCGTTCTTACAGCCGTTGAGGCCAATTACCTTCTCAAATACGTCGATGGAACCACAGAACTGCCGCCGACAGTCATCACCGCCACCGACAAATAAGAAAAAACCAATCCGGCCCATGCCGCCTGGAAAGCCGTAGATGGCAAGATCCGATCATGTTTGACTGCGATCATCTCTCCCACGTTTCAGAAAAATGTCCGATCCTACATAACTGCTTCAACCTTGTGGACGGCACTTGCAACACGCTATGCATCAATTTCCTACTCTCATATCTTTTAATTGCGTGATCCTCTCTACATAATTACCAAAGGCACGAAAACTATGGAAGATTATTTAAACGAGGTCTCCACCATCATCACAGACCTCGACACCGTGAATGAAATCATTCCCGAAAAAGATCTGGTCATGTGCATCGTTCGAGGGCTCCCATCAGCTTACTCCTCCATTAAACAGGCGGTTCACATCAGTACAACGCCCGTTGACCTGGATACTCTCTCCTTGTGGCTAAAAAGTAAAGAAATCAACGTGGATCTAGAGAGCAAACTTCTTCTCCAAGAAGCCGCAGTTATGGAGTCGGCCACCGCCTTCACCATAAGCCAGAACTATCGTGGGGGGCGTGGTGGCGGCCGACAGGGGAGCCACGGCGGCTACGGCAGAAACAACGGAGGCCGCAAGCGCAGCGGTCGGTAGGGCCGCCGTCCGCCGTACGACATTCAGCAGCACGGCAACAACAACAGTCTGCACTCTTTCGGCAGCGGCGGGCAGGGCACTAACAAGCGGGATCGTCCAACTTGTCAAATCTGTCAGAAAATAGGACACACCGCTGTTCGTTGCTGGTTTCGGTATGAGGAGAGCCGAAATAGTGATAACCGTGTCAATTATGCATCTCAAGTCGGCCCTTCCTCTGAATGGCTGTTGGATACTGGGGCCAACATGCACGTTACTTCTGATCTATCCAAGCTTAATGCTCCAAATCCATATTATGGCTCCAATGGTATTACTGTTGGCAACGGTGAGTCCCTTAATATTTCTCACACTGGCACGGGTACCATTAAAACCCCCACCGCTATCTTTCACCTAGGTAACCTTACCCACGTCCCTTCTATTAAATCCAATCTCCTTTGAGTTCACAAATTCACAAAAGACAATAATTGCTCACTCTTGTTCACCTCTAATGGTTTTCACATCCTAGACAATACTACCAAGAGGTTGATTTTTCAGGGCCCCTGTGAGCATGGTCTGTACGTTCTTCCTGGCACAAGTTCGTCAGCCCAGCCAGTTTCAGAAAGCCTTCCTGTAGCTCCGGTGGCTCTTTTGGCTGATGGCCATAGTCTGTTGTGGCACAGTCGTCTGGGTCACCCGTCTACTCAAATAATAAATTCTTTAATGTCGCAATTAGGTTTTTCTTCCATTCATGTAAACAATTGTGACTCCTCTTCAATTGCTAAATAATATAAATTACCTTTTACTTTATCTGAGAAGCGTACAACTGCACCTTTTCAACTTATTCATTCTGACCTATGGGGTCCTACTGCTGTTCCTTCATTTGCTGGTTTTCACTATTATATTTGTTTTGTGGATGATTTTACAAAATACACTTGGTTGTACCCACTAAAACACAAATCACAGGCATTAACGACCTTTGTCATTTTTGAAAAACTGGTCAAAATACAATTCAATTCTCATGTTAAACTTTTTCGAAGTGACAATGGAAAGGAATATGTCAATAACATCTTTGGCCAGTTTCTGCAATCCCTGGGAATTATACATCAAACCTCGTGTCCATACACTCCCTAACAGAATGGGGTGGCTGAGCGTAAGCATCGCCATCTCATTGAAACGGTGGTTACTTCTCTACATCAATCTCATCTCCCTGTCTCCTTTTGGGGAAGAAGCTCTAGCCACCGCAAACTAACTCATTAACAGAATGCCCAGTCACACTCTCTCCAACAAATCACCCTATCAACTCCTTTACCAAGAACTTCCCAATTATACCAACCTCCGCGTCTTTGGGTGTCTTCCCTACCCTTGGCTACGCCCTCATATTACACACAAATTACAACCCTGATCCCGTCCTTGTATTTTTTGGGCTATCATCCTACCTCCAAGGGTTATCGCTGTCTTGACCCACAAACTCATAAAGTCTACATTTCTTGTCATGTCAAATTTGTCGAAAATGAGTTTCCCTACGAGTCTATTTCCTCCTCCACAAATACATCATTCATTGGCGTCCTTCCCCCTTTTCCAACATACTCACAGGGTCCCTCACAACCTTTCCCCACACCTCCACCCACTACCCAACCACCCCTCATCACCCCTTCGACCGTCACCCACAATACACCCGCAACCACCACCCACACCTACAACCAACCCGAACCACCCCATACCCACAACATCTCCAGCCCGATCCATTTTGGGTCCTTCCTGGCCACCCCTGAATCACCACCGCCCGTGCCACCCCCCAATACTCATCCCATGTTAACCCTTGGCAAAGCCGATATCTTTAAACCGAAAACCTTTCATGTTACCATACTACCATACACACCCCTTCCCAATATTGAACCAACAACCTACTCTGTTGCCTCAAAAAATGCTTATTGGAGTCATGCTATGGATGACGAGTTTAAGGCTTTGAATGATCACAAAACTAGGGTTCTTGTACCTAAGCCCCATGGGCGTCACCCAGTGGGCTGTAAATGGGTGTACAAAATTAAACATAATGCGGATTGCAGTATTTCCAGGTACAAGGCTCGTTTGGTTGCTAAAGTCTACAATCAAGAGTATGGGCTTGATTACTCCGAGACATTCAGTCCTGTTATCCTAGTCCTATTAGGATTAGTACTCCTTCTTATATCTCCTATATATATTTCATATGTATTCCCTTATTCGGTTAACATTTCTATACAATCAATATTCCTTCAACTTCAATAGTGAAGCAGCGCAATGAGACAAAAGAACCTAAGAAAACAATTGATTAGAATTCCTTTTTCATAGATCCAGATCTAGAAGATTCATTATAATTCCATTTTTATAGATCCAAATCTAGATGATTGATTCGAATTTCTTATTCATAGATAAAGATATAGATGGTGGCCTTTGTATAATTTATGGGTTTCAATCCATCGAATTTGTATTAAATAAAATGAAGGAAAACATTACCTCTGTTTTTGTTAAATGATCCTGATGAGATGTTAACGATAAAGTTGTTTCATCCCCTAATCTATCATGAAGAGAAGTTCGATTTTTCCCTCATAGAACTTACCAGTGTACTTCATCAACATAAAATTAAGATCATAATCGTCTAGACGAAAGACGAACATTTGTGTAGCTAGATGAGTTATAACTGCACAAAGATTATCAGCGAAGAAGAAGAAAGAATCAGCATGGAACTTTAACACTAAATAGTAAAAAGTTTGAGGAAATAAATATTTTTGGGTAAAACTTTAGAGAGTAGCGTCACAAAAAGGTATAGTGCCACAAAAATGGGCTTGGTTAATGATGTTGACCCAACCTAACTCATTATTTTTATAGGGTTCAGGCAATATTTTCTTACTCAACTCTACTTATATTTGATGTCTTTTAATAAGAAAAATAAAATCTAAATATAATTTTTGAAATTTTTTGGTATTAGTATTATATTAAGCTACTCAAATTAGTATGGTACTTATCTGGGGTACGTATGAAAACAATGTAACACACACTACTATTGTTCTTAAAACATTGAATAAAAGAAAATTTTCAAAATACAATTTCTGCCAAAGTTTTATTGCAAATATATGTATCTAATGGAGAAAAGATATGTATTTTTTATATACACATGTTAAGAGTATACGTATTTGGGGTAGTTAATAAAAAGAGCATAATTTACTGACAAAAAATAAAGAGTAATCCACGATAATGAAGTCTTTCGAGGATATGGAGTAACCTAAAGATAAATTTAATTTATCAAAAAGAAAATCATATTCTCTCCTACATTTAGTTCGTTTCTCTGATTTTATTATGTTTCATCTATTTAAATCATATTCCATTTTAAATAGTGTGTATTCTTCTTTTTTTCAAAATCATTATATCTGAGATTGACAATGACATATAGTTGTGGTACATACATTCTGAAACTTAATACTTTAAATTATATATAATGGTTATAAAATTGGTGAAATTCTTCTAAAGGATTACACCTCATAAAATTATTTTTGTTGATTTATATCCTGTCACTACTAAATTATCGAAATAAAGGGAAATAATAATAATGTTAGAATAAACTTTCTTGACATAAAGAGTAGATTCACTTAAACTTTTTTCAAAGCCTAAGTTAGCAAATGATTATCCATTCAGTTTTACCAAGCTATAGGAGTTGACTTTAGTCCGTATAGAGATTTGTTTAACACATTAACCATATATTCATTCCGTCATATATTGATCCCTTATGGATGTTCAACATATATTTCTTCATGTAGTAGACCATTCAAGAAAGAAAACTTCATGTTCATTTGAAAAATCAATTCTTAAAACATACGAAATGTACCCGATTCGGCTTTTGGGGTATAAGTTTCATAAAAATCTTCTCCCCGAACTTGTGCATAGCTTCTCACCACCAATCTAGCTTTGTGCTTTTTCACCGAACTATTTCGATTAAACTTTTTTCGAAAAATTCATTTAACTCCAATCACTTTTCTATCTTGGGGTCTTTCCACGAGCTTCCAAGTTTGGTTCTTTTCTATCAGGGTCATCTCCTCCATTGAATTTTTCACATTCTAATCCTTTTTTGCTTCCTCATATCCTACTGGCTCAAAAAAAAAGCAACATTGCATCTCTCATAAATACCATAAAGAGACCTGGCTTCCCTAATAGGTTTATCAAGCACCAACTCATCATATTCAAGTTATGAATTTTTGTTCTTAAATCGAGGCTCCTCATTCCATTCCCATTGATCATCCTCATGGAATTGAACGTCTTTAAGTACCCTAATCTTGTATGATTGATATTGAGAGATCCTATAAGCTTTAGGAAATCAGCTATAGCTAATGAAGATTCCCAAATCTTCCTTCTTATTTAGTTTGTCTCTCTTAACCTTTGCTACATCAAAAAGGCTAATATGCAAAGGTTTATTTATGGAAATTTTAAAAAAACTCCACTATAAATCATTTTGTAGCGTCTATTATAACCCATGGGATATAACTTATTTTGTGACGATTTTACTGCAGGGGTTGTGATAACCTTCACAAAATGCACCAATTTTGTGAGGTTTTGTGAACACCACAATTTATTATAATTTGTAGAAGTTTTATTGTCAAGATTTGTGATAACTTGTGTAACTTACATCAAGTTGTAAACTTTTTAAATGCCACAATTCATAATAATTTGTTACACTTGTAAAAAAAATAGGAAATAAATAAAAAAAATGAAAAATAGGAAACACTTTAAAAAAATAAGGTAATCATGGAAAGTAGAAATACAACTTATTTTATATATTGCATGTTAATTAGTATGAGAAGGGCCAATTAACTTTTAATTGAATTGCGGTATCAAAGTACAAACAATTTACATATTTAGGTTAATTCTTTCAAGAGATTGAAATAATAGATGAAAGTGTTACTCCTATAATATCTAACTGAATGGTTAAAATAAAATTCGATGGATTTTAACTCTACCTGTATTTTTATGTCTTTTAATGAGAAACATAAAATCCAAATATTTGTGTGCATTTGTTTGGTATTAGTATTATTTTAAGCTACACAAATTAATATGGTACTTATTTGGGGTACGTATGAAAACCATGTAAAACACACTACTATTTATCCTAACTAGACATTTGAAAAAAACCAATTTTTCAAATTACAATTTCTGTCAGAGTTTTTTTGCAAATATATGTATCTAACAAAGAAAAGATATGTATTTTTGATATATGCCGGTTAAGAGTATATGAATTTTGGGCATTTATTAAAAAGAGCAAAATTTAATGAAAAAAAATTTAGAGTAATCCACGACTGTAAAGTCTTTTGAGGATATGGAATATCCTAAAGCTTAAGTTCAAATATCAGAAAAAATTCAAATTCTCTCCTAAATTTTGTTTGTCTCACACAATTTATTTCGTTTCTTCTATTTAATTCATATTCCATTTTAAATAGAGTGTATTTTTCATTTTCAACATCATTATATATGAGATTGAAAATGACATATGTTGTGGTACATACATTCTAAAATATGATTTTTGAAATTATATACAATAGATATAAAATTTGTGAAATTCTTCTAAAGGATTACACCCCATATAATAATTTTGGTTAATTTTATTACAACTTTTTGAAAATGCTGAATCTAAAAAAAGTGTAACGACCTGTTTAGTCGATTCGAGCAATAGAGTCTATTTCTAATAATAACTGACTGGGTCGACGGATCCCACGACGAACCATCATGGGCGCGATGGACCGTCGAGGGGGTTTCGTTCCACGACACTGAAATTCTGATTATTGGATACTGAGATCGACTCTTTGAAATTCGCGACGGAACTGCAGGAAGGACCGCCGTAGACACGACGGACCGTCACAAACCTTACAACAAAAATTAACTCTCTGAACTAAGTGACGGACCTGCAGGACGGACCGTCACTGTCATGACGAACCGTCACAGGGTGCGTAATTCCACCTGGGTCGGATTCCTGCTAAAGTTTTAAAAAGGGCTGTTTTGGACTATTCATGATAAAAATTATAAAATTAGAGGGTTAATGTTAATAAGTTATTTAGTTGAGGATTAAAAGGATAATATGGAAATAAATAATGGGGTATTTTCATCATAATGAATTATATGGTAATTAGGGTAAAACAAAGAGAAATTTAAAAAAATGAAAAATAGAAAGAATAGAGAGAGGGAGAACGAGCGAGAAAAGGGAGAAGCGAAGAGGAAAGCAAACGCATTGAGAAGTAGCTTGCTTGATCATGATTCTTCGGTTGAGGTAGGTTATGGTTTATGCTATTTCATAGTAAACTCTAAATAGCGAATGATATTTATTGGGTGGTATTGTAAAGACTTCTATATGCTTAATTGTGTGGTTGCATGATAAGACTATGTAATTGTAATGGATTAGAAAGATGAGGCTGTGAATCTTAAACCTTAATCCCTCGTTATTAATGATAATGCCTTGACATAAAAGAAGGCTTGACGAACTAAAGTAATGAGAATTAGGGGATCGGGTTTCACGAACCGACACGTAGAATTAGGGGATCGGGTGTCACGAACTCACACATAGAATTAAGGGATCGGGTGTCACGAACCGACATGTAGAATTAGGGAATCGGGTGTCACGAACCGACACGTAGAATTAGGGGATCAGAGTGTCACATTTCAAAACGTAGTAGTAGGGGAGCAGAGTGTCACGTACCAAAACAAGGAGAATAAAGAGAATGAATCTTGAATTATGTTAATATACTCAATTTAAAGAACCTATTTCCCAAATGAGTATTGTGTGGAGGCTTGCGTCCTCATAGGTGTGCTTGGTGTTGTGGCCAATGGTTATTGTACTTGTTGTTGTCACCTGTTGAGTATGTAGTAGATTTTATATTATTATTCTATATATATTGCTTTCTATTTTGAGTTGGCCGATAATACCTACTCAGTACGTGTTCCTTGTACTGACCCCTACTTGTATTTTTCCCTTTGTTATTTGTGGGGTGCAGCAAACGTGCCATCGACTTCGACTTGTCCACAACTCTAGCCAGACTTCAGCATATCAGATTTCAGGGTGAGATATTACTTCTAGCTCGGACTGGATTCTCTCTCATTCTTGTCTTGATGTCCTTGAAGTTCGGACATAGACCATCTGTTTACTTGTTTTAGCTTCTTAGAAACTCTTAGATTTAGTAATTTGAGGATAGATGTTCTTGTAGTGATGACTTCCATATTTTGGGAATAATAAGTATTAATTTTTAGAAGTTATTTATTGGTTATATTAATGAGTTTTAAAAGTCTTCCGCATTGTATTTTGTTCGTTATGATTGGAAAATTGGTAAACATTGGGGTTTGGATTTGTTGGTTCGCTCACATATGAGGGTAAGTGTGGGTGCCACTCGCGGCTCGATTTGGGTCGTGACAAACTTGGTATCAAAGCAACGACTGTGCCAACACCAACACCGGCAAGACAGGGTGCGTCTGAGCCAGCCACTGGGGCTGTAGCTCGAGAAGGAGCAATGGCAAGAGGCCGCGGTAAAGGTCGCAGAGGAACGTCCTCTAGAGGTAGAGGACGAACACCTGGTCCAGCAAGTAATAGGGCGGTGATTCCTCTACGGACTGACGAGGTAGTAAGAGAGGGTGAGGAAGGAGAAATTGAGCAGGTGCAAGATGAGGAATTTCCACCCCAACCTACCCCATACATGATTAACCAGGTTCTTGCTTATCTTAGTGGGTTATCTGATCAGGGTCAGACACCTCCAGTGTTTCTGCACCAGCACCCCAGGTTCTGGGAGTACAACATATAGTTGTTGCGGCTCCCCGCATGGATGCATCATTTGAAATAGGCACATTCTCTCGATTGACAACAGGGCCTATAATGACGAGTTATAAGGATGAACTCCTCACTAAATTCTTGAAGTTGAAACCTCCAGTTTTCAAGGGTGCTGAATCTGAGGATGCGTATGATTTTCTGGTCGATTTTCATGAACTGCTACATAAGATGGACATAGTAGAACGATTCGGTGTTGAGTTTGTGACCTATCAGTTTCAGGGAAATGCCAAAATGTTGTGGCGGTCGTATGTTAAATTTCAACCAGCACAGGCACCACCTATTACATGGGCATCATTCTCCAACTTATTCATGGAAAAGTATATACCCTGCACTTTGAGGGACAAGAGGAGAGATGAGTTCCTAAGCTTAGAACAAGGCAGAATTTCTGTTAATGCTTATGAGGCTAAGTTTCATGCACTATCCAGGTATGCCACCCTGCTTTGCTTCAGTCCACAAGAGCGGATTCGCCATTTTCTGAAGGGGTTGAGGTCAGATTTGCAAATCCCAGCCTTACAGGTAGCTACTGCAGTAAAATCCTTTCAGGAAGTGGTTGATTTTGTGATAGAGGTGAAGGGAGTGAAGCCAGACAACTTGACCATGGCGTCGACATCTAAGAACTTTCGTAAGGGAGGCTAGTTTAGTGGTTCATACTCAAGGGGGCAGAGTTCAGGAGATTACCCAGCCCGACCTATTCAGTCTTCACTGCAGGCCGTAGCTGGGGTTCCATCGCAGACCAGCCAACATTCCTCTGAGTTTTGAGGTTATCCCCTGACTTCGTCGTTCTCAAAGAGACCTATGCTTGACCCCAGAGAGTGTTATGGATATGGAGAGACTGGACATATTAGGAGGCATTGTCCAAAATAAAGTTACAGACCCCCAATAGTTACAGGTAGAGGTGCTCATGGAAGAGGCTGCTATTCTAGAGGACGTGGTGGCCAAGGTAATGGAGGTCACCAAATCAACCGGGGTGGCGGGCAAACTGGAGCTACTGCAGCGCTACATGGTAGGGGCAACGGGAAGACAGGTGATAGGGCCCCTTGTTATGCTTTCCCCTGGAGGTCTAAAGAAGAGACATCTAATGCTGTCATCACAGGTAATCATTTGGTCTGTGATTGCATGGCTTCTGTATTATTTGATCCTGGATCCACATTTTCATATGTATCTTCCTCATTTGCTACTGACCTTGATTTACTTTGTGATTTGCTTGACATGCCGATTCGTGTCTCTACTCTCGTGGGTGAGTCTGTGATAGTTGAGAAGGTGTATAGGTCTTGTCTTGTTAATTTTGTGGGGAGCACTACTCATGTAGATTTGATTATTTTAGAAATGGTTGATTTTGATGTAATTCTGGGTATGACTTGATTTTCTCCAAATTTTGCAATCTTAAATTGTAATGCTAAAACTGTGACAATTGCCAAGCTTGGGACAGATCCGTTAGTGTGGGAGGGTGACTACATTTCCACCCCCGTTCGTATTATCTCCTTTCTTTGTGCTAAGAGGATGGTTAGTAAGGGTTGTTTAGCTTTCTTGGCCCATCTAAGGGATGATACTTCCCAAGTACCTTCGATTGAGTCCGTTTCGATAGTCTGCGAGTTCCCGGATGTGTTTCCTGCAGATCTTCCTGGTATGCCACCAGATAGGGATATTGATTTTTGTATTGATCTGGAGACGGATACTTGCCCCATTTCTATTCCGCCTTATAGAATGGCCCAGCGGAGTTAAGGGAGTTAAAGGCTCAACTTCAGGAGTTGTTAGGTAAAGGTTTTATCAGACCAAGTTCATCCCCTTGGGGTGCTCCTGTGTTTTTTGTGAAGAAGAAAGATGGATGTTTTCGGATGTGCATAGACTACCGGTAGTTGAATAAGGTAACTATTAAGAATAAGTATCTCATTCCTCGCATTGATGATTTGTTCGATCAGTTACAAGGTGCTTGTGTCTTCTCTAAAATTAACTTGAGGTCCGGTTATCATCAATTGAAAATACGGGCAGTAGATGTGCCAAAAACTGCTTTTCGCACAAGGTATGGGCATTATAAATTCGTAGTAATGTCATTTGGTCTTACGAATGTCCCTGCTGCTTTCATGAGCCTGATGAATGGGATTTTTAAGACATATCTGGATCTCTTTGTTATCGTATTTATTTATGATATACTGATATACTCAAAGAGCAAGAAGGAACATGAGGAGCATTTGAGAATTGTATTGGAGTTGTTGAGAAAGAAAAGGCTTTATGCCAAATTCTCCAAGTGTGAGTTTTGGCTAGATTCAGTGTCCTTCTTGGGGCACGTGGTTTCTAAGGATTGAGTGATGGTGGATCCTTCTATGATTGAAACAGTGAGAAATTGGGTAAGACCTACTAATGTTTCAGAGGTAAGGAGCTTTGTTGGTTTAGTTAGCTACTACCGTCAATTCGTTAAGGGATTTTCTTCGGTCGTTTCCCAACTGACAAACTTGACTAAGCATAATGTTCCATTTGTATGGTCGGATGAATGTGAAGACAGCTTCAAGAATCTCAAGACCTTGCTGACTACCGCACCAATTCTTACCTTGCCAGTGGAAGGTAAGAATTTCATTGTTTATTGCAATGCATGTTATTCTGGGTTGGGTGCAGTGCTAATGCAGGAAAGGAATGTAATTGCTTATGCTTCAAGGCAATTAAAGGTGCATGAACGTAACTATCCGACCCATGATTTGGAATTGGCTGCAGTTGTATTTGCATTAAAGCAATGGAGACACTATCTATATGGGGTTAAGACAGAAGTTTACACAGATCATCGTAGCTTACAGTATGTCTTTACTCAGAAAGATTTGAATTTATGGCAGAGAAGGTGGATGGAACTGTTGAAGGACTATGATATTACTATTCTGTATCACCCACGAAAAGCAAATGTGGTGGTTGATGCTTTAAGTAGAAAAGCAGGGAGCATGGGAAGTCTAGCTCACTTACAGGTTTCTAGACGCCCAATTGCTAGAGAGGTTCAGACTTTGGCTAATGACTTTATAAGGCTGGAAGTACTAGAGAAAGGAGGATTTTTGGCCTGTGTGGAGGCAAGGTCTTCTTTTTTTGACAAGATTCAGGGAAAACAGTTTGATGATTAGAAGCTGAGCCGAATTCGAGATATGGTATTGCGAGGGGAAGCTAAAGAGGCAAAAATTGATGAGGAAGGTGTTTTGAAAATTAATGGAAGGGTAGGTGTGCCTCGTGTTGATGATTTGATCCACACTATTCTTATAGAGGCTCATAGTTCAGGATATTCTATACATCCTGGTGCAACCAAGTTGTATCGTGACCTAAAGCAGCATTTTCGGTGGAGTAGGATGAAGCGTGACATTGTTGATTTTGTCACCCAATGCCCGAATTGTCAACAGGTAAAGTATGAACACCAGAGACCCGGAGGAAGACTTCAGAGAATGCCCATTCCTGAATGGAAGTGGGAGAGAATTGCAATGGACTTCGTGGTTGGTCTTCCAAAGACATTGGGTAAGTTTTATTCTATTGGGGTAATTGTGGACAGATTAACTAAGTCTACTCACTTCATTCCGGTCAAGGTGACTTATAATGCAGAGAAGTTAGCCAAACCCTATATCTCATAAATCGTTCTATTGCATGGAGTTCCACTTTCCATCATACCAGATAGAGGTAGGTAATTTACTTCGATGTTTTGGAGAACATTGCATGCAGAATTAGGTACTAGGTTGGATCTTAGTACCGCATTCCACCCTCAGACAGATGGACTGTCTGAGCGAACGATTCAGGTGTTGGAGGATATGCTTCGTGCATGTCTGATAGAATTTGGCGATCATTAGGATAACTTCTTACCCTTAGTAGAGTTCTCATACAATAATAGTTATCACTCAAGTATTGATATGGCCCCATTTGAGGCACTTTATGGGCGGAGATGTAGGTCTCCCATTGGTTGGTTAGATGCATTTGAGGTAATACCATGGGGTACTAATCTTCTAAGGGAATTATTAGAGAAAGTGAAATTCATTCAAGAAAAGCTTTTAGCAGCTCAGAGTAGGTAGAACGAATATGCAGATCGAAAGGTTAGAGACGTGGATTTTATGGACGGTGAGAAAGTCTTGTTGAAGGTTTCACCCATGAAAGGGGTGATGTGGTTTGGTAAAAGAGGTAAGCTAAGCCCAAGGCATATTGGACCATTTGAAGTACTTAAGCTAGTAGGGGAGGTGGCTTATGAATTAGTTTTGCCTCCAGGACTCTCAGGAGTGCACCCGGTATTTCATGTGTCTATGCTGAAAAGATACCATGGGGATGGAAACTACATTATTCGCTGGGATTCAGTTCTTCATGATAAGAATTTGTCTTATGTGGAGGAGCCTGTTGCTATTCTAGATAGAGAAATCCGCAAGTTGATATCAAGGGAGATTGCATCCATCAAAGTTCAATGGAAGAATCGGCCAGTTGAAGAGTCCACTTGGGAAAAAGAGGCTGATATGCAAGTAAAATATCCACATCTCTTTATAGACTCACGTACTCTTTCTCGCCCTCGTTTTTCTTGCTGTGATTATTCGAGGACGAACGATGGGTAAATTGGTATCTATTGTAACGAACTGTTTAGTCGATTCGAGCAGTAGAGTTTAGTTTTGAAAATAACTAACTGTGTTGACGGACCACACGATGGACCGTCACGGTCACGACGGACCGTCGAGGGTCTTGTTCCAAAACACTTAAACTATGAAAAATTTGGATACTGAGATCGACTCTCTAAACTTTACGATGGAATGGCAGGACGGACCGTCGTTGGCAGGACGGACCGTCACAAATCATTCCACAGAATTAACTCTATGAACTTTATGACGGACCTGCAGGACGGACCGTCACAGGATCCGTAAGTTCACTCGGGTCGGAATTCTGCTAAAGTTTTAAAAGGGGTGTTTTGGACTATTCATGCTTATAATTATAAAGTTAGTGGGTTAATGTTAATAATTCAATTACTTGGGGGTTAAAGGAGACAACTTAAACCTAAATAATGGGCTACTTTCATCATAATGAGTTATATGATAATTAGGGTAAAAGATAAAGAAATTGGAGAGGAAAAAAAAAGAATAGAGGGACGAACAAGCGAGAGCTAGAGAGAACGCAGAGGAAAGCAATGGTTTTGGGGGATACCTCGCTTGATCACGATCCTTTGGATGAGGTAGGTTATGGTTTATGCTATTCCGTAGTAAACTCTAAATAACGATTGATATGTATTGGGTAATTTTGTTAAATCTTCTATATAATTGATTGTGTGTTGCATGATGTGATTATGTAATTGTGATGGATTAGAATGTGGAGGTTAATAAATCTTTAATCCTCAAATCTCTCTAGTAAGATTACAACTAGGTATAAAGAATGATTGATGAACTAATAGAATGAGATTAGTGGATCGGAGTGTCACGTTCTGACACATAGTATTAGGGGATCGGAGTGTCACGTTTCGACAAAGAAGGTAGGGGATCGGAGTGTCACGTTCTGACACCAGGATAGTAGGGGATCAAAGTATCACGTTCCGACACCAGGATAGTAGGGGATCGGAGTGTCACGTTCCGACACAAAAATAGTAGGGGATCGGAGTGTCACGTTCCAACACATGGTATTAGGGGATTAGATTGTCACGTTCCGACACAAGAACGAAAAAGAGAATGAATTTTGAATTATGCTAATATACTCAGATTTGAAGAACCTAATTCATAAGTGACTACGGAGTGGAGGCTTGAGTTCTCACAGGTGTGCTTGGTGTTGTGGCCAATGGTTATTGTACTTGTTGTTGTCACCTGTTGTGTATGGTAGTCGATTTTATATTATTATTCGATATATATTGCTTTCTATTTTGAGTTGGACGATGATACCTACTCAGTACGTGTTCCTTGTACTGACCCATACTTGTATTTTTCCCTTTGTTATTTGTGGGGTGCAACAAACGTGCCATCGACTTCAACTCGTCCGCAACTCTAGCCAGACTTCAACATATAAGATTTCAGGGTGAGCTATTACTTCTAGCTCGGACTGGATTCTCTCTAATTCATGTCTTGATGTCCTTGAAGTTCGGACATAGACCATTTGTTTACTTGTTTTAGCTTCTCAGATACTTTTAGATTTAGTAATTTAAAGATAGATGTTCTTTTGATAATGACTTCCAGATTTTGGGAATAATAAGTATTAAGTTTTAGAAGTTATTTATTGGTTATATTAATGAGTTTTAAAAGTCTTACGCATTGTATTTTGTTAGTTATGATTGGAAAATAGGTAAACATTGGGGTTTCGATTTGTTGCTTGTCTCACATAGGAGGGTAAGTGTGGGTGCCACTCGCGGACCGATTTGGGTCGTAACAAAAAGAGAGAAAGAAATTAGATTAGTTTTTGGCAGAAATTCAACTCCACAGGAGATTAAAAAGGAGACAGAAATTATTGTTCATGTTGTATTACTTAGTTAGATAGAAAAAAACCTTAAAGAACTTGATACAAAAGAACAAAGTTTAAAGAATATTTTCAAAACAACAAAATTAAACTAACAGAGAAAATAGAATCAAAGATTGATTACAAACCTCATAAATAGATTTTTCTCAAACAAAGAAAATCGAGCCCACAGAATTTATAGTGTCCCTTAAGAAAATTATTTCCCTCAAATACCCAAGGTTAACAGAAGATATCCTTCGAGGTTAGAACAATATTACTCACCGGTACATCAGTACCTAAAATGACAGTGTCAGCGAACCACTCAACAACAATAAAATACACTTCGAATACCAGATTTAGTACTAGTAGAAGAAGTCCAGAAAAATTATTAATTTCTAAAATGAAAGGAAATTCCTAATTGTATAGAATACATAGGGTAGTTTTTCCGCATTCAACTTTACTCTGTTCATCCATTTAACTCAAATAACTTGAATATTTTTAGGTTTTTCAACGAGTTTACATGTCTCGTTATTCCTAATCATCTTTTGTTCACTCGCTTGAATTCTTCAATAGAACTAGAAACTACAAAGTTTGAACATTCCAGGATAACAAGATCACATATTCCATAAATTATTGGCAAGGTCTAGTGCCACTAACACAAAAATCATCATCGTTCTTCTCACAAGAAATCATTGAATCATCGTAAGTTGGTTCAACACACATCCTTCTGAATTATAAATATTCCAATCCCAATATGCATCTTTTATCCACCTTCACATCTCTAGCGATAGGAAATAATACAGGGCCAATTAAAGAATTAAAGATCAATCATTTCAAAGACATTCATCATATCCTCTTGAATTCTTACTTTAGCCCTATATTATATCCTGTCATTACTAAATCATCGACATAAAGAGAAATAATAATAATGTTAGAGAAAACTTTCTTGACATTAAATGTCGATTCACTCAAGCTTTTTTCAAACTCTAAGTCTAGCATATAATTATCCATTCAGTTATACAAGGCTATAGGAGATCGCTTTAGTCCGTATTGGGCTTTCTTTAACAAATAAACCATATTTTCATTCCCTCGTATGCTAAACCCTTCTGGCTGCTCAACATATATTGTTTCCCGTAGTACACCATTCAAGAAAGCAAACTTCATGTCCATTTGAAAGATTAATTTATTTTTTTGCCAGAATAGCCAAAAGCATACGAAATGTATCCAATTTGGCTATTGGAGCATAATTTTCATGGAAATCTAAAACCCGAACTTGTGCATAAATTCACACCACCAATCTTGCTTTGTGCTTGTTTACTGAACTATCTCGATTTAACTTTTTTCAAAAAATCTATTTCACTCCAGTCACTTTTCTATCTTGGGGTCTTTCCAGCGGCGTCCAAGTTTGGTTCTTTTCCATTGTGGTCAGCTCCTTCTTCATTGCATTATTCAAATTTTAATTGATTTTTACTTCTTCATATTCGGCTGGTTAAAAAAATAAGCAACATTGCATCTCTCATAAATATCATAGAGTGACTCGGTTTCCCTAATACATTGATCATCAACCAAGTCATCATAAACAAGTTGTGAAATATTGCTTTTAACTCGAGACTCCTCATTAAATTCCCATTTTATTGAACGTCTCTACTTACCCTAATCTTGTCTGATTGAGGTTGAAAGATCCTATCAGCTTTAGAAAATAAGCTATAGCTAATGAAGATTCCCAAATCTTCTTTGTTATCTAGCTTGTCTCTCTTAACCTTTACTACAAAAAAAAGGCAAATTTGCAAAGGCTTATTTATAGATAAAATAAAAAAATCCACAATAAAATCATTTTGTAGTGTTTATTTTAAACAATGGGATATACCTTATTTTGTGATAGTTTTAATGCGGGGGCTTGTTATAACCTCCCTAAATTTCACCAATTTTTGAGGTTTTGGGAACACCAATTTATTTTAATTTTTAGCATTTTTATTGTGGAGGTTTGTAATAACCTCCTAAACTTACATAAAATTGTGAAGATTTTAAAATGCCACAATTCATAGCCATTTGTTACACTTGAAAAATATTAGAATTAGATTAAAAAAAACATGAAAGATAGAAAACACTTCAGAAAACAAGGTAATCATTGAAAGTAGAAATACAACTGATAATGTATATTGCATGTTTAATTAGAATGAGAAGATCAAATTAAGTTGTAAATTGAATTGTGGTATCAAAGGACAAACAATTTAGATATTTAGGTTCATATTTCAAGAGAGTTAAATAATAGATGAAAATGTTACTTCTATAATATGTAATTGAATTGTTAAATTAAAAACTTTATTGAGGTCGTATGTGATATATATATACATATATATATATATATATATATATATATATATATATATATATATATATATTCATTGAAAGTAGAAATACAACTGATAATGTATATTGCATGTTTAATTAGAATGAGAAGATCAAATTAAGTTGTAAATTGAATTGTGGTATCAAAGTACAAACAATTTAGATATTTAGGTTCATATTTCAAGAGAGTTAAATAATAGATGAAAATGTTACTTCTGTAATATGTAATTGAATTGTTAAAATAAAAACTTTATTGAGGTCGTATGTGATATATATATACATATATATATATATATATATATATGTATGTATGTATGTATGTGTATATATAGACACACACAAACACACACATCAAAGTAAGAGGTAAATTTATATGATGATTATTACATGATAATGAGCACTATGTAAGTTAACTTAAATATATTTTCATGAGATGAATCTTTCAAAGTAGTGTATGTTAGATGTTTTGTCATACAATATTATTTAAGAATAAAAAATAATAACCTTCACCATAATGTATTAATAGCATGTTTCGACTTTAAAATGAGAAATCATTTGAGATGATATAGGTATAATTTATTTTTAATAAGATTAAGATGTCAAAATCTAATAAAATTAATTTGTGCATTTAAATTTTATTATTTGACTTTAAAGACAAGTTTTGAATATGAGGATGTTCTATTAAGACCTAATTACTATATAGTTAAGATTATTTTTACATGTAAATGTAAAATATATCTTTATCTAAAAATTAAATATAAATTTATTAAAATTTGAAATTCATCTTATACTATATAAAAAAAATAGTATTATGTTATAAAAATATATAATGTTGTTGTGATAAAATAAAATATAAATATAAATATTTAACTAAAATCACTATAATTAAATTACAATATTACCTTTTTTACATTTGTTTGATGTGAAATCACTTGTTAACGTTTTATCATTAAGCTATCAAATATGATAAATAATTATGTCAATTTTTCCTGAATTAAGAGTTATGTTGTTTTGTAACTTGAATATTGTAAGTGTAGTCTATCTTAATAATAGTAAAATTCAAGTTTCTTAATGCTGCGAGTTAGTTGGTTTGATCTAAGCATCCCTTACTTCTAACCCAAAGGTTTCTAGTTCAAGTCACCAAAGGAGCAAAAGTGGTAGGATGGGTTGCGAGTTCGAGTCACCATGTCAGAAAAAAGGATTGGAGCCCCTAGGGAGGGTAAAATGACAAAAAAAAAAAAACAAAGAAGGTAAAACCCCTTTCAAAAATAATAAATAAGATATTGAGACTATATTGTGTGAGTTATAAACCCTTTTACAGTGTAATTATTCAAGTTCTAAAATTATATTTATGGGGTTACGAATTACCACAAATTGATTTAGAAAACCACCACAAATTGCAAATTCAATTTGTGGCGGACGAAATGGAGTCTCTATTAAACCAGCACAAATATGCTCGTGGCATAGGTAATTGTTGTACCTTCTAAAACCGTCTCAATTATTTTTATGTGAGTCAAAAACTCCCACAAATTGATATAAAAAAAACTCAACAAAATGACCCTTTTTGTAGTTAAGAAAAACACATACATTCAAATATCTTGAGTTATTCCAAAACAGGTTTGACACCATACCATGCCTCAAATGGAATCTTTTCTTCCACGGCCCGCATAGGCTTTCTAATCAACAAGACAACATTAGTTATTGTTGCTTCAGCCCAAAACTTTTTTGGTAGATACTTCTCCTCCAATAAATATCTCAACATCTCCATGATTGTTTTACTTTTTCCCTCACTAACTCCATTTTGTTGTGGAGAATAATGGACAGATAAGTTGTTGCTCCATTCAAGATGGTTCACAAAGAGAATTGAACATATCTGAGGTATATTCCAGCATCTTCAGACTAAAAATTCATAAAATAAATCAAATAAATTCTTTTCAAATCATCAATTAAGATAACATAATACTTGCTTCCATTGAGTGAAGGAGTTCTATGTGGACCGCAATGATCGATGTGAATGAGTTTCAACTTTCTATAGCTCACCAAGTTAAATTTTTAAATGGAAGTCTAGTATGTTTCCAAGCATGGAAGCCTTACAATATGAGGAGTTCTCCTCCATGTTTGGTAAGCCATTTACCATTTTTCTCCTTTGATAAACAATCAAGCTTTGTGAGTGAAGTGCCCCAACGTTGTGTGCAATGTTTCTGCTACATTTAGCTGGCTTGGAAAATCTATGTATTCCTCGTTCAAGGGATTCAAGGAAAACCTTTTTCCCATAATTTTAATTCAAATATTTCCTGCCCAATAGAATCATGGATCAGACACATTTTATCTTGAAACAATAATTTAAATCCATTTTCTAGGAGTTTCCAAACATTAAATAAACTCTAATCAATTTCAGGAACAAATAAAACTTCATATATAAGTTTTGTACCTTAGTAACTTTCAATCACTACGGTCCCCTTTCTTTGCTCTTAGAGGTATTCTACATTTATAATCCTTACAATTGATTTAATTGATCTATCAAGTCCTCTGAAAAGCTTTTCATCACTTGTCATGTGGTTCGTACAACAATTTTCAACAAGTCAACTTTCTGAATTTTTGCATACAAAAGAGGTGGCCACAAATAGTTGAGATTCTTGTTGTTGTTCTATAATATGTGCATAATTTTGGTCGTTGTAATACATTCTCTTTGCAGATAATCAACATGACAGAGCTTGTGGCACTTTCTGCATTTCATATTAGATTTCCTCCAATGCTTGATGTAAGGATGATTTCTCCTCCCACAATGTTTGTGTGGAGGATATTTGTCGTCTCTGTTGTATTTAGTTGCAGAAACACATTTGTCGTTGTTGTCTCTTCGTAGTTTCCATGATTTTCTTTCTTTCCTTTTCCTTTGTTTCCCTTGGCACTTGAACCGAGATGAAACTTGTCTTGTAAGGCTCCCTCAATGGATCCCTCACGCCTAATCATTCTTTGTTGTTCTTCTGCCTACAGTGCACACAATAACTCTTCAAAGATATGTTTTGACATATCTTTATTATTTCTATTGAAGCAACAATTGCCTCATATCTCTTTGTAAGTTATAAGTATCTTTATACTATTCTTTTATAAGTAAGTTCTTTTCCAAGTATCTAACCTTATTGGAAATACCAAGCAGACTATCATAATAATTCTTATGTTAATTTACAATGATATTAATAGTTGGAACAATAAGAGAATTGTAATATGAAGAATAATATTTATTGAACTTCAAGTTAATTAAATAAGTAGAGGGGAAATACAACTATCACAGAACACGGACTACTAAAAGACTGCAAACATTCCTATAATATAGGAATAATTACAACTAGTTAATAGTATAATGATCAAGAGAAAAGTAATATCCTATTAATCAACCGAATCTATGAGACAATCAAAGCTGATCCTGAAACTCGTAACAACGAAAACATTCTCTATTTGAAAGATGGTACACGAGTATAACACAATGAAGAAACACTTTAAGATGTGTTATTGATAGTATAATGGAATTCCAAGATACAAATGATGCGTAAGGCCTAATCTAGAGCCAAACACGAGTATCTCAAGGTTGTCTCACTATTTTAAGGTCAAAATAGTGTGTATCAGTCATTTTGGAAGGGTGTCTAACACTTATTAGAAATAGTTTATTGTAAAAACATCTGAGTATGACTCCCCAAGGACCAAAAAAGGGCTATTGAAGAGGACCCTTGCAATTTGGCAAATAGCTGCCAAAAGCAATGTCCACAAACAAGTTTAAATCAATTGATGGGGCATCGCTGGGTAACTTATCCAAATCCATGGGAATCCTTTCTTGATAAGTCTCTGAACAAACCAACAGACCAAAAGGACGGTTGGTCCCTTTGACTTCATTTGATAAATGGACCATAGATGTGGTCTAGTCTGTGGAGTCCACTGTTTTGCTGCACGTTTTAAGGTAAGTAAAATCAATTAATTAGGTGGTTTGGTAATTAGTTAGGGGTTAACGGAAGTCTAATTAAGTTTTTTAATGACCTATATAAAGAGCCTATCCTATTTAAACTAACGTAATTCTCATAATTTCCAACACCCTTATTGCTCCTCCTTTTCTTTCTCACAAGTAAAAGAACACCATAGAATTCAAGGTAAAGAGGGTTATAGATCTACTAATGTTCTTGTTTATACATCAAAATTCATCAATCAACAAGGTATTGATAAAATTAAAAATGATTTCAGAAAGATAACATTCAAGTGGATTTTCTTCCAATACGAAATTGATCTTGTGAATTGCTTTGTTTATGATTTATTTGGATATAATGAGTATATTAAAATGTATTATAACTCAATTATTTTACATCTTGATGCATTAGTCTCAATTGTAGAAGATGACGTATTCCCCTCAACACTAGGTGGTGATTTTGAATTGAATTGTATAATATTGACATAATTGGTTTGGTTGATGTGTGAATTACCATCCTTGGTGTTATTATGCTAATTATGAGTAGATTGTGATATCTTGTTATCCAATTATACTATTTCTTGATTAATTTACCTAGGTTGTGAAGTAGGTTATGAATTTGATCTAAGTCTCTAATTCTAGGCTATGAACTAGTGATGGATTGTTGTATAATGATTCATTTGGACTTGTTATTATATTTGTAACTATTATGTGGTTCTATTATACTATTATTGGGTTGAGTTGTAGGGTTATTTTAAGACCTTGATAATGGCATTGTGAAGGAGATTGAGTGTGTCTTGGGATCTCTATTCTTTACTTCAATTGTAATTTTTTGTTATCAATTGATGATGTTGCATTGAAGTATACCTTATATTAAGATTGATAGGGTTGGTATTATGTTGAATTCAAATGTCTTGAACTATTGATTGTGAGTTGTTGGATAAGATGTAAATGATATAAGGATATTGATAACTTACCAATGTGCCTTATTATGATGTGACTATGTAAATGTCCCAACCTCACTTGTATGAATTGTGATGAAAGAAAACTAATATTGAAATTCTTATTGATCTATGATGATAATTAATATATAAGGGATAGACCCTATTACCTACATTAAGCTATGATGATTAAAAAAGGCATTAAAGACATTTTAAAAGGGACTTTAGCTTAGCACCGAGTTGAACTAGTATGAGGAGTGTCTCTTCCCACATAGGGAAGGTAGGATCGCTAATGTACTCATGAGATTAAAGACTATAATGCATGTATCATAAAGAGGGCGCCAAATATATCTCCTAGTTCTTGAACTATGTTGCCCCCATAGGAATTCTAGCTAGTGGATTCACCTAGATGCTATGTTCATGTTTTGTTACTACTTGGAAAGTAGTCCGCCTTTTTTTTGTGTAGGTTTCCATGACACTGGATTCTACATTATCTCATGTGGTCTATGTCGGTTAATGCAAAATGTTTAACAAAAGGGTAAATGAACGAAATGAATGCACTCTAACTAATCTGACCTTAGGGGTTTGACTTAATCTAGGTAGGGGTATGAGATTCTACCTAAATATTGCACTAGTTATCCTTGAGGGAAGTCTTATGAGGATGTTCTTATATATGTTTATGCTTATAATGGTATATGATATACATATGATTATCTTGCATATTGGTTATACTAAATGAGGATTGTTTTCACTTATAAGCGTGTGTTTGGTCTCTATTGCTGAAGCATGATGATATGTACTCTAAATGATATTCAATGAGAAGTTGGACATTAGTTCTGGTTCTTATTTGGTTTACTTGATGTGTAAGGTTATGGAGACTTGCTAAGTCATTGCACTAGTTTACTTTATGACGGTTCATGAATAATGGTCTTATTTTGTTTATGTTGTAATAAACTCTTATTCATGCTTGTTGATGTCATAACTTTATGATAGAGTTGTCTTGATTATGTCCTCAAATGTGTTGATATGCATATTAGCTTGAGCATACTTAGCATGGTTGGTCTTGTGATTTGCATGGTCTTGACTTAACGTATATGTCTTATTCATTGGTGTGGTTTTCTTGAATGTGCATAAGACATTTCAAAGTAAAGTGTATGGTTTAATGAAATATACCTTTCCAGCATGATTTTATGATGTGTATGCATATGGTATCATACTTAGTACAAGTTGTGTACTAACCCTATTTTATCCCTTTTCCGTAGCATCATAGGTTTCGGTCGTTTAAGGGCTTTTGAGACGAATTTAAAGGAGAACTTGGAATCCTCACTCATCAAAGTTGTGTAGCTCCACACTTTTTGATGGCACCACAATCAAGCTTTTGATGTTTTTCTAGTTACAAGACTTTTAGTTCTTTCCTTTTTATTTGAGTAGTAAACATTGTATAGGCTATATGTGGCTTTATTACATTGATGTATGAGATATGACCAATTTTTATGCTCTTGATTTAAATTTTTCGCATTTTGTCCTATGAATGTAATGATATAAGCTAAGAAGCTAGTATCAGTCCTCATTGAGGAAGACGACGCTCGTTACATCGATGAATCATTTTTTCGGATGGAAGAAGATCTAGGGGGTGCTCCCCGGATGTGAAAGTGAGGACAAAGGACCTGGGACCATAAGTGATCCTAAGATAACAGTGATGGCATGACATTAGCATACGATGATAACAACACAAATATGGAAACTTAAATAGACTTCGCGGAAGCTACATATCATAGAAGTTATAATAAAGGGGGAATATCCATTTACTAAAATGAATCTAACTACCAATATACTAGAAATGATGGGACATGCACCAACTATATCTAGCAAAACAGAAACTAAAATACTAAGAGCAATCAAAAAAAATATGTCTAGAGTCCTAAAAGAATGACCGACTAACCCTTAATGTTTTTGAACTGAAGATCGGAAATTAATCTATGTGTCATCTGAATATTGAGGACTTGAATCTACATTACTAGAAAATCTAGCACAATATATGTGTTAGTACTTGAAGGGTATTGAGCTTGAAGGATAAAGTAAAGCTGAAATATACATATAACTGACTATACATAAATGGCCAATGTTATAGAGTCTGCGTGAAATGTGGGAGCTCCTAATAACCGATAATAAAACAACATGATCTAAATGTGTAGTCCGATGTATACACTCAATCGACAGGACTCAATATACATGGCTAAAGGTATAGAGGCAAGATGGTGTGATCACTAAAATGTTGCCTACAAATGGGACTTACAACCTACGTGGCTAGTAATTTTGGGACCATTTTGGATACGCCTTACCCTAGTCTAACTCAAGTATTATACAACTTCAGATACATTAAGTTATTAACTGACCATGACTGTTATACTGAGGCATGTATATTTTAAATAGCTGAATTAACTAGAATGTCTAACCTAGGATGTGTAATTCCAGAACTAAAGAGTATATATGTAGAGTTGTCAAATTCATGCATTACACTGAACAATAACATAAAATATGATTTCCATCATTCAAACAGCTAAAACCCCAACAATCCTAACATTTAGGAACCATAGGTTCTGACGGTATTAAGGAAATCAAGAATATGACAGAAAAACTAGGGACTCAATTGGTAAAAGGGGTCCACTAGTGAAATAGCACATACATGTAACGAATGCCACAGAGAAATCTCTCTATTTCGGGGATAAATCTGATGAAAACTTATTGTTTTCTTAGAGCTAGGGTTGGTCATCTCTTTTTCCTTTATCCGTTTTTATTTTCCATGTTTTGAAATTTAAGGTTAAATCTAATACTTATTTTTATCCCTATAAACCTCTAAAAATAAATAGGAAATTAATTGGTAAAAACACTAGTTTTCCCTACAATAAATCCGTGTTGGGACTTTCCCCAATCCAAAAGCCTAACTCCCGAAGGGCATAACTCAATCATAAAACATAAAAAAATCGCACAATCTAGGTGGAGTTAGAAATATATTTATAAGGGATTTCCAACCAAATCAATAAATACCTATAACGCATCATGAGTAACAAGTAATGTCGTTTGAAAATGGCCAAATCTAACTTTCTTTACTTAGACAAATTTTCTAGATTTTTCCTTTTTCTTTAAAAAATGATTAATTTTAGTTTTTTAGATATTTCAAGTTGCCAAATGTCTCAATACTATAACAATGACAAAAACTATGGTTTAATTCCAAATAAATTGGAGTCGGTGGTATAAAAGTTAAGCAATGGCAATGACTATTATGAGACAATGAGAAAAAACATTTATGATAAGGATTATTTTAGAGTCATTTTTAACATATACATGATATGACAAACTATAGTAAAAAGATATTAATGGAGGTTATTAAGAAAGGAGCCAAAGGTCCTCCATTTGAATTTAGTTAATTATGTTTTTGTATGAACGTAATGTTCCACTTTACATGGGAATGTTGTTGTTTTAGGAATTTTTGTCTCTTCTTTAATGTATGATGTTGTTCTTTATAATTTCTTGGAATTTTGAAAATTTTATTATTTCTGACACACTATATTCATGGAGATTTTCAAAGACTTCTTTCTTCTTTCTTATACAAAAATCTCTCTATGAATCATATTTTTATATGACAAAA